>NC_090322.1:243449086-243752116 GCF_040869045.1 Eurosta solidaginis
ATTACTACTTGTTGTCTTCGTTGTTATGTACGATAGGCACTACGCTGTTTCAATTGTGTTAATCCCAATATGATCCTGCTTCCGCTATTTCCAACCTTCAATTGATTTGGTATTTCATTTTGAATTGAAAGCACCCTATGACAAATGATGTATAAAAATAATACATAAAGTATGTACGAGTGGAGGCATAATCTCTACGAAAATGGAATCAGTGCGAGATACGAATCTACGAGATGTGTCCTCATATGAAAATAACTATTCCAATTTGATATTTTCCTATAAATAAAATTAAGCAAATAAATGCGAGGGGCGATAGCCTACGAAGAGATTTTAGGCCGAGCTTCTCTTCCAATTTTCGTTGCGTTACTTTTAATTTATCCTACAAGTTAGTGGGATGAAACCTAGATGTTTTTACGCCTACCCCTAACAGCATCTGCAAGGCAGATGAGTTTTCACTGAGAAGCTTTTCATGCCAGGAATGTACGCTGAGTGTTTGCCAAACATTTCCGAGGGGCGACCCCGTTTAGAAAAACCTTTTTTCTAATTGAAAAAACTGTTTTCTAAATTTTTGATTCTACTTTGCCCAAGAGTTGAACTCAGGGCTCTCGGTATGGTAGGCGGTTGAAAATAAAAATAAATGTAAACGCGATAACCCCCGCATAGGTTTTAGGCCGAACTTCTCTTCCAATTTGCGTTGTGCGCCAACAAATTGGCGGGACGGGATCCACTCGTTTTATGGCGAATACGAAGGGCATCTGCAAGGCAGATGAGTTTTCACAGAGAGCTTTTCATGGCAGAAATACGCTCGGTGTGCTTGCCAAACACTGCCGAGGGACGAACCCGCTTAGAAAAATGTTCTTCTAATTAAAAAACTTGTTTCTAAAATTTAGAGTTGCGGTGTGACGGTAGCGTGCTCCGCCTACCACACCGAATGCCCTGGGCTCACACTCCGGGCAAAACAACATCAAAATTTTATAAATAAAAGGTTTTTCAATTAGAAGAAAATTTGTCTAAGCGGGGTCGCCTCTCGGCAGTGTTTGGCAAGCACTCCGGGTGTATTCCTGCCATGAAAAGCTCTCAGTGAAAACTGCCTCGCAGATGCCGTTCGGGGTCGCCATTAAACAAGCATGTAGGTCCCGTCCCGCCAATTTGTAGGAAAAATTAAAAAGGAGCACGGCGCAAATTGGAAAAGAAGCTCGGCCTAAAATCTCTTCGGAGGTTATCGAGCCTTACATTTATTTATTTATTTTTATACTCAGTTGAGCAGAGCTCACAGGGTATATTAACTTTGATTGGATAACGGTTGGTTGTACAGGTATAAAGGAATGGAGATAGATATAGACTTCCATAAATCAAAATCATCAGTATCGAAAAAAAATTCGATTGAGCCATGTCCGTCCGTTCGTCCGCCCGTTAACACGATAACTTGAACAAAAATCGATATATCTTTAATAAACTCAGTTCACGTAATTATCTAAACTCACTTTGCATTGGTATAAAAAATTGCCGAAATCCGACTATGACCACGCCCACTTTTTCGATATAGAAAATTACGAAAAATGAAAAAAATGACACCTACCATATTAAGCAGAAGAAAATGCAAAAGATTTGCAGGGCGATATCAAAAGCCCTTGGAATATTGGCAGGAATACTGCTCGTGGTATTACATATATAAATAAATTAACGGTACCCAACAGATGATGGTCTGGGTCACCCTGGTCCACCTTTATGGGGATATCTAGAAAAGACGTCCACCTATAGAACTAAGGCCCACTCCCTTTATAAATACTCATTAACACCTTTCGCTTGATACCCATATTGTACAAACACTTTCTAGAGTCACCCCTGGTCAACCTTTATGGCGATATCTCGAAAAGGCGTCGACCTATAGAACTAAGGTCCACGCCCTTTTAATAAACTCATTAAAACCATTAATTTGGTACCCATATCTTACAAACAAATTCTAGGGTCACCCCTGGTCCACCTTTATGGCGATATCTCGAAAAGGCGTCCACCTATAGAACTAAAGCCCACTCCCGTTTAAAATACTCAACAACACCTTTCATTTGATACCCATATGGTACAAACAAATTCTAGAGTCAGCCCTGGTCCACCTTTATGGCGATATCCCTAAATGGCGTCCACCTATAGAACTATGGCCCTCTTTTCTTTTGCTTTTTCAATTATTTTTCTTTTATCTCTAGCATCAATAAATAAAACAAAATAAAATAAATAAAAATAAAAAAATAAAATAAAATAATATAAAATAAAATAAAATAAAATAAAATAAAATAAAATAAAATAAAATAAAATAAAATAAAATAAAATAAAGTAAAATAAAATAAAAGAAAATAAAATAAAACAAAATAAAATTATAAGTAATATAAAATAAAATAAAATAAAATAAAAGAAAATAAAATAAAAAAAAACTAAAATAAAATAAAATAAAAGGAAATTAAATAAAACAAAACAAAATAAAATTTAATCTAAAAAAAATAAAATAAAAAATAAATAGAAAATTAAATGAAAATAAAATAAAATTAAATTAAATAAATTTAACTATACTAAAATAAAATAAAAGGAAATTAAACAAAATTAAATTATATTTGAAATTAAATTAAATTAAAAAATACTGATTTATCGACCTTTTCTTCTTAAATTTCCAATTTGCTATTGATTTTGGATTTCTGATACCGCTCTTTTTATTAAAGAATTTATAATACTATCCGGAAAGTCATTATTTTTTAATATCATTCTAATTTCAGTCTTAATTTCTCGGTGGTACGTGTCGTCAGATATTTGTAACATTCCTCGAATACAGCCTCTCGCTGTATTAATTATCATCGTTTTTGGATGTTTAGAATTATAATTGATGATTCGTCCTGAGGCTATAGGTTTCTTATACCACTTTAGCGTTAATTTATTACCATGTCTTATTATGATTGAGTCCAGGTACGGTAATTTTCCTTCGTTTTCGAGCTCAGTAGTAAATTTAATATATCTATTGAAAGAATTTAATGCGTAAAGTGCGTTCTGTACCTCGTTTTCGTTAATATTTGCAAATATGTCATCGACATATTTTGTAAGTAGTCTCGGCTTTTCTTTAACTTTTTCCGTCGAACTTTGAAGCAACTTTTCCATAACAATATCTGCGATAACTGGTGAAGTTGGTGATCCCATTGGTAATCCTCTTATTTGTGTGTATATTTGATCTTCGTATTTAAACTAACGGTTTTCTTCAATACAAAATTTCAATATTTCCATGAATAGAGTTTTCGGTAATTTGGTGTGCTTTTCTATTATTGTCCATTTCTCTTGAATAACCTCAAGAGCTAGTTGTGTGGGGACGCTCGGAAAAAGCGAGACAACATCGAACCAAATTAGTTTTTCATCATCACTAATATGAATATTATTTATTCTTTCCTTAAATTCAAGTGCATTTTTGACATTATAACTAGAATTTACTGTTTTTAAAATATTTGTAATGAATTTACATAGACCGAACGACGGTGATCCAGTGGTTGAAGATATCAGCCTAAGGGGTGTCCCTTCCTTATGGATTTTTAGGAGTCCATAAATTATAGGGGAAAGGGCTGTGGTGGTGATCAGACTGTTTCTTTCGGCCTTTGAATTTAGCTCCATTTCAAACATTTTATTTACTAAATTGTTGTTTTTTTGTTTGTAATTTTGACGCAGGGTCTTGCCTTTGTACTCTGTACATCGTTAAATCATTTAATATTTCTTTCATGTTTAAATTATAATCATTTTTCCTCATAGCTACAGTTTGCCAGACGTGAGCATTTTAATGTTGTTATTTTGGCTAAGAAACTTTCGCGTTCGGCCCACTGTATCAACTATTGCACTATCCATTGCATTCAGTTTATTTTTTTCGTATGCTCTTTTATTAGCATCGAAAATTTTGTGCGAGCTTCCTCTTGCTGCTCTTTGTTTTTAATTGTTTGTACAAGTTCTTCACCGTCTGCATTCGAATAAAGGGAAATTCTTATTGTTTGTTGGTAACGCGAATTTTGGACCCTTAGCTAAGAGCGACTTTATGTCCGATGGAAAGCTTACATTTGTTGTGTTAATAAACCCATCCTGTTGCGTGTTGTTGTTGGCGAAGATGTTGTTGCGCTTGCTTTGTAGTTTTAAATATTTATTTTCTTGTTTCTCTTTTAACTTCGTTTTTAGTTTGCGCGCTATATTTTCTTCGCTAATTTTAAATATCTCAAACTCATCTGCGCTCAGACGTATTCAAAGTATTTTTGTAATCTCTTCAAACCGTTGTTTTTGTTCTTTTAACGAAGGAAAATTACCGTACCTGGACTCAATCATAATAAGACATGATAATGAAATAAAGCTAAAGTGGTATAAGAAACCTATAGTGTCAGGACGAATCATCAATTATAATTCTAAACATCCAAAAACAATGATAATTAATACAGCGAGAGGCTGTATTCGAGGAATGTTACAAATATCTGACGACACGTACTACAAAGAAATTAAGACTGAAATTAGAATGATATTAAAAAATAATGACTCCGGATAGTATTATAAATTCTTTAATAAAAAGAGCGGTATCAGAAACCCAAAGTCAAACAGTAGACGAGCCAAAGATATTCAAGTCAGTAGTATATGTACCACAATTATCAGATCGGTTTACGAGTTCAGATAGCTACGACAAAAACGAAATAAAACTAGCCCATAAACCAGTAAATACACTAAAACACATTTTTAATAGAACAAAGTCAAAAATACCAATCGCGGAAAAAAGCAATATTTTATATAAAATACCTTGCAAAGGTAATACCTATGAATCTTGTAACTAGTTTTATGTAGGAACTACAAAATCAAAATTAAAAAGCAGATTAGCGCAACATAAATCTGATTTTAAATATTGTAAACAAACACAGAACCATAAAACGGCCCTAATGGTCCAACGCTCACCAAACTTTGCTGAAGCTTCTGTGCTCAACAAGAAAAACAATACAAGAAGAGATTCACATTAGAAATGCTGCACATAATCAACACACCGACAGACAAGAGAATAAATTACAAATGTGATGTAGAGAACGTAGCATAGGCGTACAGATTTTTCTTACCAAAAAAATAATTTGTTTTATACTCCACGTTAAGCAGTACAAACGTGTAAATAAATGTATGTACAGTTATGTATAATTGTAATGTTAATTATTGATTATATTAATGTTTTATATTGTCGTTAGTTTGTCCTGAAGACGATTACCGACGGTAATTCGAAATATATTGGCAGAACGAAAAACTTGTGTTTTATTAGTATTTGCAAGAAAAACATAGACCTCGAGCCAGCAAATTGGAAACTTAAATTAAATTAAATAAAGTAAAATAATATAAACGGCGATGGTTACTAGGACATGTTTCTGAATTTCACTTCTTCATCAGCTAGCTTTTCGGGAGCTGAGTATTGAACTTGAAAAATCGATGGAAATATCGATTATTGAGTTTGATACTTTTTCGTTGAGCAGGCATTTCTTGTATTCTAAGTCCTTGCGTAATTTGGACCTGAAGCAGTCAAATTGATGTTGGGTCCCACGAGGACAAACAATTTGTGACGACTCAGAGAAAGGCGTGACGCGTTAGGGAGATGTCCGTTCTACCCTGCTTTGGGTCATGGTAATGAACGGTCTGCATCAGGACTTGGAGGGTAGTGGCTACAAAGTGATGGCTTATGCCAATGACCTGGCAGTTCTTACTAGGGGTAAATTTCTGCATACATTGAGGGACTTTTTTCAGGCTTACCCGGGCGTTATGACCTGGTGGTCGAAATCATGCGGATAGATGTTAGCAAAACGGAGCTCGCATATTTTATGGGGAAGTACAAGATTTCTGAATTCAGACCACCCCCTTTTTTATTATGCTTTACAGCAGGCTGTCATGGAAACTTAATGTTCAGGACAAGGCTAGGATGGCTACGGCTGCCTTGTTCTGCTGTCGAGGCGAAATTAGCAACTGCTAGGGCTCTCTCTCCAAGGGCTGTACGATATTGTAGCTAAGCTGACTTTCTTCTATGGCGTACTGAAATGGTGGGCATCATTAGACACTACTTCTAAAATATGAAAGCAGTGCAGCGACTTGTGGTGACTAGAATAAGCGAGTCGCTCGTATTCCTTTGCACTTAACAAAATGCTGAATCTATAAAAGGTTGAAGTCATAGAAAAATTGACCCCGCGGGATATAAGCTTGTGAATTACGAGCACTTCAGCATTCTGAAAGACTTCGACTTGAAGCTGGGCAGATCAGAATAATGTGCGCCGGCTTCCGCTGCTGTTGGTGTATTCACCACTAATGTATAATCGTTCAAGGGAGGAATCGAGTGCTTATATAAGACGGGAGTCTGGTGAGCTTATTCACAGATGGATCCACGCTGGACAGGAGAGTGGGGGTGGAGTGTTCAGCAATGATCTTGCTGTTAACAAGAAATTTAGGCAACCGATCTCTGCAGCGCGAATATTTTCGCTATAAGGGAGGCGGTTCTTACATCGTCAGGCGGCTATTGAAGCTCTAAGCTTTGCCGCCGTAAGGCCGAGTGCTGTAATGGATTACTTGATCTCACTTTAGGTGGCATCTAACTACAATTTGATAAAAACTATCTGAATGCCACGGCATATATTCAGGCTGATCTCTTAGCGTGATCAGTTACGGAAGAAAATTCCCAAATTCGGTATGTGTCTTGTTCTCAAGCTTTATCGTTGCTAAGCGGAGATTCGCTAAATTCGCTGGAAATCAGTTTCACCGTTAGTGTTTTAAGAGAGACAGTGGACCAACATAAAAGTGAGCAGTTCTTTAAACTGAACAGTTGCCACCCGACCAAACCTAATCTAGTATTCCTCTTTTCTGAAGGGAAGCATCAATCGTTGTTATAACATTTGTACTTACGACCTGAACCGTAAGTCAAGTATCCGCAATTACCCTCCATGTAACACAAATGGATCAGCAGCTAACAAACTAAGAAGCGAGCATGACTGTCGTTCTTTTGTGCGCATATATATGTATATGTACATAATACACGAAAATACCATCGTAATCATGGCGGAACTATACAAGGTGGCAGCACGAGACTGCTGATTATAAACTTTTTTATTTGATTTGATACATCAACTTCCGGCGCAGTACGATTTTGTCATTAGTCCATGGAATTTACAAAAACAAAGTACATGGAATGTTTATTTATGTTTGTAGGTATGTCACCATGCTGCCACCTTGTATGGTTCCGCCATGATCGTAATTAACGCACACAAACGAGCAGCAGTCATGCTCGTTTGGTAATTTGTTTGCTATTAATCTTTTTAGCTTGCTACTCGCTCACATGTAGGTGTGACGCACACATACAAGAGATGAATTGTCATCCCACCCCATCCGTATAGTGTCCACAGCTCTGTTACCTAGTGAGTTGGAAATATATTACCGCGTAATCGGTTACATGGCGTGTGCTAATTCGCAAAAACACATAGTTCAGAATCTAAGGGCCAGGTTATGTATAACGACGAGACAAATGGCGTCGCAGTCACTCACATTCACAATCGCCACTGTATAAAACCAAACATTTCATAATGAATGAATGCTTTTAGATGATGGGAATTTCGGTTGACAGGAGAAAAAATTACGCTTTGCGCTATACTTAATTTGCTGTTTATTTGCTACATTAAGCAGTCTAATTCAGCTTTTGTCGTCGCGGTTCGCAGCATTGTCCTTCTTAGAAGGACTTTCCTTCCGCAGCATACAAATCTTACACAGTATCAAGATCGTGGCTTTGAACAGCAGCTAAAAATTTATTCCCACTTAACTTTTTGTATTGCTGAGCCACGTAAAGGCAACAGCTTATTCCAGTCTCCTCATAAAAAAAAAAATTTAAATAAAAGCACATAAGTTCAAACTTTTTCTGCAAAAGTAGCATTCACTTTATTCTTGCATTTCACAAATATTTTTCACAAGAAAATAAAGTACAAGGAAATACTCAAATCAAAATGAATTCAAAACGCGCAGAAAAATATGAAAATTATTTCATTCTTTAATTTACATTAAAAAAATAAAAAGTAAATATATAACTTAAGTAAAAAAAAAATTATAAAATATTCAACCGCGATAAAAAGATCATACACACATGCTAGAATAAGAATTTATGAGTGGATAAAAACAATGAACAAACCATCATGACAACATATTTCTACAAGAAATAAAATGAAAATTCATAAGTCCCACAAAAAAAAAATATTATGGAGATCGCAGCGCCAGAAGTTGAAGTTGAAAATTCAAATTTAATCAAGCTAAATCGGTTTGCAGTGAATTTACTGTGCAAATTGTGCTCCGCCGTGTTGTTGATTATGGTGCAGTTTAAATTGCTTGGCATACTTTTAGGCTCTGTGGCTTACATTTTCGCTCATATAGGTAAAAGCCATATACTCGCGTGAGTTTTTGTCGGCTACACGTGGTAATTGGCTTTTGTATATTTTTTTGTATTAAAAGTGCGCTGAGTATTTTTTTTATTTTCTTCATTGCAAAAAAAAGCAAGCCTAAAATTATGCAAACATTCATCGTGAGTGCCATTTGAATTTCAACATGCATTCCAATCAGCTTCCGCTTGCTCTCTGCTGTTTTTGTTTAAACACTTTATTGCTATTGTTGTTGTTTAGTAATATTCACGAGCTCCATTGATTTTATTACTTTTGTGTGTTCGCTTTATAACTGTTATTCCGTTGTTGTTATCGTGTATTGGTGCATTTAAACGGGTGTTGAAATAGCTGTGCTGCTTGTTGCTGTTGTTTTAATTATTTTTTCCTGTTTTCAACCTACATTGTTGGTGAGTTGTTTTGTTTTTATGCTTTTGTAATTTTCTCCTTCATTTTTGTTTTTTTGTTTTTCATATATTGTTGTTGTTATTTTATGAGGTCAAAAAGCGTTGGTGTTGACGTTGCAGTTCTTGGTGATTACTAAGCCAGCCAAAAACCACCAACCGCCAGCCTTACGCCTACAACCAGCACTTTGTTGCTTACTTCCTTCTCATAGTTATTATTTCCCTTTCTCTTCGCTCTCTCTCTCTCTCACTCGCTCCTTTCGAACAGACTATTTATTTCATATCTGAATTCTGCTTAGTAGCCATAATGCACACCATGTCCAGCTACGGAGGCATGCACTAATGCGGGGGCGGCAACGGCTCTGCGTGAGTACAACAAGAAAAGAAAAGCAAAAGAAAAAACGATGTGAGTAAATAAGAAAAGGATTTTATTTTAATTAATAACAAGAAATTAACATACAAAAATAAAAATTCAGCCTAAAAATATGCAACATCATTTCCACTGAAAACATTGCGCATTGGCGGATCTAGGATATTACTGGATAGAATTTAGTTATTGTTGTTGTTGTAGAAGCAACAAAGACACTCCCCAAAGTTTTGAGAAAGTGCGATCGATGTTGATAGAGCTTTTACGAACCTAAATGCGAAACGTTCCGAAGATAGCACCTTGCGGTGTTAGCCCAAGTATCTCCGGAATAATTGATGTGACCACGCCGAAAGTGTTAAGGGCTTTCCCAAGAGAAAGAACTACAAAATATCATACAATTACCAATCCAAGCAACGATCCGTCCGTCTGCTAACTAACTGTGTGATGCACAACATGAAGAGGTCTTTGAAACACTTTGAATTTTGAAAGCGTCGCCCCACCATCTTAGGCCAGAGGAAAATATAGCGTTTAAAAGCATCTGAAGCAAAGGCGGTAAAGTTTGGCCTTGTAGTCAACACAGACGGCAAATATCAGTCAGCTCAGAAAGAGTCCTGACACTTACCTGCAGATGTTTTGAGTACAGTCGAATATAAGTTTTTCCATATTCAAGCAATCTGGGCCTTTCTTCTATTCTTCCCTCGAAGGATATACATATTATGTTCTACACCTAGAACTCAACAACTGCGGTAATATGGCACGTGTCGGGGTTCAATTTAACCCCTTCTGAGAGTCGCTACTCTCTGCATTGCTGAAATTTCCAAGGATGCTGGCCTTTGCACCTTTTCAACTCCCTGCTGATTGCGCTTTTTGTCTGTTGCCTTCCACCAGACAACAGCTATGATAGCATCCGTAAAGTGACTTTGATTTGCTAGTTTTTCTAGTAAAATCGGTTATTCTTTATGGTTGAGTGATTAGTGCCGATATTACAAAAGTATGTTCAGAAACTCATGTCTCGCCAGAAACCCCTCTGTATTAAAAGTCGAGATGATTCAATTTAGTATTCCCCTACACAGGTCACACATTTATGGCACCCACCAGAGACGATGGAACCATAGGCTGATTTCCTGACCTGAAAACTGTTTAAATGAAGTGAGATTGACTTCACCACATGAAACAAGAATAGGCTGGACAACAAAATTTACCAAAAAGCGAGCATGTTTCGCCTCTTAACCCGGTTGCATTTACCGGTTGATACTGTTAAAAACCTTAAACCGGTAGATGATACCAAATTTTTTTACTTGTAAGCAATTCTCGGCTCATCTGTAGCAGACTGTAACCATCTTCAAATGCTAATATGGAGAAGAAAGTATTGCTCGCTCAATTTATGTTGGAGAGTATGAATGCGGGCAATGGAGTATGACGATGTGGTTCGAAGGTTTCGCAATTGTATACACAAAGCTGCCGGTTCGGTCAGAACAACTGACTAGAAGTCTTTGATCATTTTCTCTAACAAGAAGACGAGTAAGCAAGACCTCACCCTTTTTACAATTTTTATTATCTTAGCCACTCGTGGAGTCCATAGAGCGGATGTAATTTAATTAATTTTAATTATTTTTAGCGAGCTTAGAGGGCTTTTTATCAACAAGTTCATTTATGGCTGAACGTCCAAATATCTACTGGAAAACGACACGTCCGTAAGCAAAAAATAGTCAAACATTTTTACTGAATGCCGAATCCTTGAAATTCTTCAGCCGACTTTACCTATCATAGTACATAATTTTAGGCCCATGTTTTTTGGATAGCACTTGATAACAATTTTTTATACCCTCTCATATTTATGTGAATCACTTTGTCAATACTTACTTAACTACAGGTGCTCCGTAATGCGCCAAAGCTGGTGCGGCATATGAAAGGCCATGTGCATAGCCGGGATGTCCATAGGGTACTGTAAGAAAAACAAGGAGACAGACGAATTTTCAGTATTTACAGGATAAAATATTATTAACAATAGTGCTTCTTAAGAAGTTGGTTTTTTCAAGATTTTAGATATTTTATATTAATAATCCATGGAGAAAAAGAGATACATCCACAGTTCTAAATCGAGACAAATGCTTAGATTTCATTAATATGACTCAATATGCTTCCTAGCCGCAAACCACGCTACTCCAAAATGCTTTAAGCATACATTTTTTGTTAGTAAATATATAAATATATATGAATGTTAACTTAAATTTAAAAACTTTATGCAAGAAATTGGATATTTTAGAAAAGCACCTAAAAGTATGCAAATTTTTGTTTTCTTTTCTTTAGCGAAGTGTGGATGTGCTTTTATGCAAGCAGCCTCTTTATTCGCCCACTCTATGAGACTCAAAAAAAAACAAGTAAGGAAGGCTAAGTTCGGGTGTAACCGAAGACAAAATAAGAGAAAATCACCATGTAGGAGAATGAACATAGGGTAACCCTGAAATGTGTTTGTATGACATGTGTATCAAATGGAAGGCATTAAAGGGTATTTTAAGAGGGAGTGAGCCATATTTCTATAGGTGGACGCCATTTAGGGATATTGCCATAAAGGTGGACCACGGGTAACTCTAGAATTTGTTGGTCGATAAGGGTATCAAATGAAAGGTGTTAATGAGTATTTTAAAAGGGAGTGGGCCTTAGTTTTATGGATGGACGCCTTTTCGAGATACCGCCATAAAGATGGACAAGGGGTGATTCTAGAATTTGTTTGTACGATATGGGTATCAAATGAAATCTGTTAATTAGTATTTTAAAAGGGAGTGGGCCTTAGTTCTATAGGTGGACGCCTTTTCGAGATATCGCCATAAAGGTGGACCAGGAGTGAATCTAAAATTTGTTTGTACGATAAGGGTATCAAATGAAATCTGTTAATGAGTATTTTAAAAGGGAGTGGGCCTTAGTTTTATGGATGGACGCCTTTTCGAGATACCGCCATAAAGATGGACAAGGGGTGACTCTAGAATTTGTTTGTACGATATGGGTATCAAATGAAATCTGTTAATTAGTATTTTAAAAGGGAGTGGGCCTTAGTTCTATAGGTGGACGCCTTTTCGGGATATCGCCATAAAGGTGGACCAGGAGTGAATCTAAAATTTGTTTGTACGATATGGGTATCAAATGAAATCTGTTAATGAGTATTTTAAAAGGGAGTGGGCCTTAGTTCTATAGGTGGACGCCTTTTCGAGATATCGCCATAAAGGTGGACCAGGAGTGACTCTAAAATTTGTTTGTACGATAAGGGTATCAAATGAAAGGTGTTAATGAGTATTTTAAAAGGGAGTGGTGGTAGTTGTATATGTGAAGGCGTTTTCGAGATATCGACCAAAATGTGGACCAGGGTGACTCAGACCGGGTACCGCTAATTTATTTTTATATGTAATATGACGAACATTATTCCTGCCGAGATTCCAAGGGCTTTTGATTTCGCTCTGCAGAACTTTTTCATTTTCTTCTACTTAATATGGTAGGTGTCACATCCATTTTACATAGTTTTTTCTAAAGTTATATTTTGCGTCAATAAACCAATCCAATTAGCACGTGTCATCCCTTTTTTGGTATTTGGTATAGAATTATGGTATTTTTTTTATTTTTCGTAATTTTCGATATCGAAAAAGTGGGCGTGGTCATAGTCGGATTTCGGCCATTTTTCATGCCAATACAAAGTGAGTTCAGGTAATTACGTGAACTGAGTTTAGTAAAGATATATGGATTTTTGATCAAGTTATCGTGTTAACGGCCCAGCGGAAGGACAGACGGTCGACTGTGTATAAAAACTGGGCGTGGCTTTAACCGATTTCGCCCATTTTCACATAAAACAGGTATCGTCATAGGATCTATGTCCCTACCAAATTTCACAAGGATTCGTAAATTTTTATTCGACTTATGGCATTAAAAGTATTCTAGACAAATTAAATGAAAAAGGGCGGAGCCACGCCCATTTTGAAATTTTCTTTTGTCTTTGTAGTTTGCTGCACCATATCATTACTAGAGTCGAATGTTGACAAAATTTACTTTTATACTGTAAAGATATTAAATTTTTTGTTAAAATTTTTTAAGTGGGCGTGTTCATCATCCGATTTCGCTATTTTTTATTTAGCACACATATAGTAACAGGAGTAACGTGCCTACCAAATTTCATCATGATATCTTCAACGACTGCCAAAAGCGGAGCCACGCCCATTGTCCAAAATTTTACTAATTTTCTATTCTGCGTCATAAGTTCAACTCATCTAGCAAGTTTCATCCCTTTATCCGTCTTTGGTAATGAATTATCGCACTTTCTCGATTTTTCGAAATTTTCGATATCGAAAAAGTGGGCGTGGTTATAGTCCGATATCATTCATTTTAAATAGCGATCTGAGATGAGTGCTCAGGAACCCACATACCAAATTTCATCAAGATACCTCAAAATTTACTCAAGTTATCGTGTTAACGGACGGATGGACGGAAGGACATGGCTAAATAAATTTCTTTTTTCGCCAAGATCATTTTGATATATAGAAATCTATATCTATCACGATTAGTTTATGCCTTTACGGATTACCGTTATGCGAACAAAGTTAATATACTCTGTGAACTCTGCTCAGCGGAAAAGGTGAGCAGTGCATGTATGATTATCGCTTTATCTTGTGGCGGCCGTGTCAAAACTCTTTATCTAAGCATCAGTTCAATACAGTTGGACTCTAGAAGGAGCATTTATGAAAAAAGTATGCACTATTACTATTATTATAACCTGAAATCTGAAAGAAATCTTGGGATGGCGCATTTTTAAGAAATATTTTGAAATTGTGTGTTTTCGAACTCGCAGCCGAGATATGGTTTATATAAAAATCTAGAAAAATTGATCATGAGCTTTGAACATTCCTTTAACAAAATGGTCGTTGGTTATTCAGAGAGTTAAACAGGGTATATCAGGAACATTTCAAGAATATATGTCAGCATTTTCTAGCTATTCTTTAAAACTAACGAGGGGATTTTTATGGAACTCCCGCAAGTGAATACATCGTAGCGGTAATAAACTGGGATTTAAAGTTGAATACAAACAAAATACATCCGAAAAATTTCTCGAAATGGTTCTTTGATCTAATTTTTAAAACGGCAACAAAGCTCGGCTGTATTCATTTTATTTTATTCCTCACACTAGAGCAGAATTCGGGAATCCACATATGTCTCGGACCTCAATTGTTACTCAACAGTCGCTCGAGTTGGGAACCACAGCGCTCTCTACAAAAATTAGAATGATCTTCGATATTAATTAGAGAATTAAAAATGTCTCAAAAGTTGGCGAGTAAGTGAAAATAATGTTTGATATCTACTTGAAAGAAAAGAAAAGATTTTGAACTTTTTCAAAGGTTGCAGAATAAGTGGAAAACGGTTATGAATATCAACTTCAGAGCTTTAAGCTTCTTAAGTTAAGAGATAAGTTAAATATTGGTTGGAGAATAAATGGTATTGGATATCTAATTGAGTAATACAAATTTCTCAAAGTTTGGAGAATAAGTGGAAAGTGATTTTGGATATCTATTTGAGAATAGACAATTTCTCAAAGCTTGGAGGATAAGTGGAAAGTAATTATGGATATTTACTTGAGAATTATAAATTTCTCAAAGGTTAGAGAATAAGTGGAAAATGATGTTGGATGTCTACTTTAGAATTGAAAGTGTTTCAAATGTTGGAGGATAAAAAGAAAATTATGTTGGATATCCAATTGAGTACTAAAAATTTCTCAAAGGTTGCAAAATAAGTGGAATGCTGGATATCAACTTGAGAATTAAGCAATTGAGATTTCGTATTCAAAACTGAGCTTTCAAAAAGCTAGCTGATGAATAAGTGAGACTCAGAAACAGGTTCTATGTTGTTACCATCGCCGTACGTAAATTATGTAATTTTCTTTAATATAATTAACAACAACAATTTCTTAAAGCCATATGAGCCTGTCTTGTTATTTAAATACACGTTTTCAAATATAAATATGTATTTATTATTTGTATAAAAACTCATCAAAAATTCAGTACAAGATTTAAGGGGGAAAGCCAGCAAATTCTACGATAAGGCGTCCTTAAGCTTTTGTCTAAATACTGCAAAAGTAGATAATTATTTTCTTGTAAGACACTTTAAACAAACTCTTAGCGAGTAATTTCTTTGAAATGCCCATTATGTATTAACATTTTGATAGCCCAAGCAGCATTTTGAAGATAGTTTCAGCATCACTGTAGAAGTTTAAGTAGTTATGCGATTTTCACTTTTATTCTTAAAACTTTATAACTTTAAACTATAAACTGCAAACTTTGAACTTTAAAATTTGAACTTCAAACTTTAAGCATTAAACTTTAAATCTTAAATTTCAAATTTTAAACTTTAAGCTGAAAACTTTAAACTTTGCCCTTTGAATTTTAAACCTTAAAACTTTAAACTTTCACTTTAAACTTCAAGCTTTAATCTTTACATCTTAAATTTTTTTTCAAATTTTAAACTTTAAACTTAAAACTTGAAACTTAAAACTTTAAACTTTAAACTTTGAACTTTAAACTTTAATCTTTAAATTTTAAACTTTGAACTTTAAACTTTAGACTTTAAACTTTAAACTTTGAACTTTAAACTCTAAACTTTAAAATTAAACCATGTACGTTTCGTGCTTGCCATTGGTTTATGCTTCAAAAAGCTGACGACGTAAAAATAGAACTTCATGTTTTCAAATATAGACTGCATCGCTTTTACGCCCTATATTCACTTGCTGATCGGCTAACGCGTGGCAAAATATTTGAATTTACTTTTCATTATGTAGCGAGTTATAAATTAAGTGCGCAAATTTCCACGATAACAATGCACAACAACTTGTGCCGCCAAAACAACAAAAAAACCCCAAGTGTACAATCAGCTTTGATGCAACCAAGCTTTCAGTGATATGCCTCCTCGCAAACGCAAAACTCCACATTGTTCGAATGCCGCGTTAATTAGAACCGACATCATTTCAGAGATGCCTTTGTATATGCAAAGCGTGTTATAAATATAAACATTTGTATCTAAATATTGTTGCACGTGTTGCTGCTTACACTTCAGTTTTACTCATCTATTTGCTGAGTACTTTTGCTGCGCACCCTTCGCTCTTATTTAATATGTCGCTTTATGACTACCATGCTGACATACTTAGCTTAGTACATTAGGATGCTCGGTATTTTCCAACGTTTTTTTTTTTTGTTTTGTTACATCGGCTGAAGCGTTTGGTCTAACGAACCCAAACACCGAAATTGTGCTAGTTTCTCCTTGCTTCTTGTGAAAGTTATAGGCTTATTTTAGTTTAAAAATTGCAGGAGAATAAAAAAATAAATCTTTGCAAGGTTGTCACCTATTTGATTTTTTTTTTTTTTTTTTGCAATTAAACAAAATATATCAACATGAGTATGAAATGAAAGATATTTCGTCGTACTTAAATAAAAATATTTCTAATCGGGGTCGCCACCTATGGTTAAGTATGATAAAGTTGAGTGGTAGCCCCGCCGACAAGGGAAGCTAAATTTGACAACATGAAGGTCCTTTGTGATACCACATAATATAACGGTGACGTAAATCGTAAACCGATCTCGAGTAAGGAGTTTTGGAGCATGTTGAGACGTACCGCATTTACATCGACCGGTCTAAGCCGCAATCACCATTGATAGATGAGCCTTGGTGAACGCAGTAATGTCAGCAGACCAATTGCTCTCACTTGCAGCCAAAGGATTTCGCTACGTTGCACACGGCAGATGGTCAGGGCTATACCGTATTCCCTATAACCATTTATATTCGGTTCAGTTGCACCCAAGTGCTTTTAAATAGTTCGACGCAACCGCAAGTGTATTTGTGCTTTCCCAAACAACCTTATGGCTATGGGAGTAGATGTTGGATTCAAGACACAGTACAGTACCCCATCCACCGGATCCTTAATTGCAGAAATCTCTGCTTGGAAGATGCTGCAGTGATAAGGCTACTTAAACTTGCGATTTAATTCGAGCTGCCAACCAAAAACCTCTTCTTCAGCCTTCCCGTCCAGCTTCGAACTATCCGTGAATCATTGCCACATGTTATTTCCTTTCCCCACTTTCTTCTCGTTCTGAAGCTTGATTAGGGAGCAGTTTTTGGCAAGCAATAGTCTGTCTTATCTGGGATGAAATCAAAGTTGGTACGAATGCTAGAATGCCCTAGATAAGAAAGTCCGTAACCCATGTCAGGCCTTAGTATTCCTTCAAGTGCCACTGTAAAGATAGATTTGGGAAACATACAAACAGGAGGGTACTCTCCTCGAAAATGTTAAAAGCCAATTTTTTTAAGGGAATCTACCTGCTAATTAAAGTGTAGATAAAATAAAATCCTTTTCAAAGTAACGGTCACCTTAATGAACATGCATATGAAGACTAGCTATTTGCTCTAGCTCATCTGAGCTAGAAATGTTGCAACCCGTCTAATTTCCATATCGTTATTTAGATGAATGGCACTTATGTACATTATTTTGAAACTTTCAAGCACATGTTACACTCTATTAAGAAATTATTTTTTTATTGAAACAGTAGATGTATTTACTACCGGGATTTCTAAGTGTGCCAAAATTGGTATTTTTGCTCAACTTTGGCATGCCTTAGAAGTTGCTTACCACTAGAACACTTGCGGAAGGTTTCACGGAGTTTTTTTGAAGTGACTAAGGTACTGAATCCATCTGGTGGTCGTTTACTAAGTTGCAGAGGTAGAATTACCTCTCAAGTAGAAATATTGAAACAAATTGTAAAAGGAAAATGTGAAGGCTATTTAAAAGATCTATAACTGAGTTTCAAAAATATGGCGACAGATGGTCCTTTTCCCAAAATGAAACTTTCAAAAATTGAAATTTTTTTGATCACGGGTTCGAATCGAGCTCAACGCCCAACAATAATATATGAGACTATGGCAGCTTTGCCATCAAACAAGTCCAATTTTCACATCCATTCTGCAACAAATGTCGCAGTGTTGTGAATATCAATTGGCACGAACCAGAATAGAAGTAGGATTAATGAAGACAAACAAAAAACCGCTGTGATGGCTGAATGGTTGTAGCAGCGGCGCCTAAACGTTGCCGATGAAGGAACTTAGCAGTTCCCGAAATGGATCTATACAACGAGCTTTAGCAGTTGTCTAAATTTTTTCTTTCTTCTATTCTAATTTAAAAAAAATTTTTTCAATTAAGGAAAAATTTATCATAACAATAATAATGATAAAAAATTATTGTTAGGCCTTGAGCTCGATTCTAACTCGCGATCTTACAAATCAGTAGGCCGATATAACAACAAAAATTGTTAAATTTTTTTGGAAACGCCATTTTGTTTGGTTATTACTTCCTTACTGACACTTCCTTCTTTTAAATCTATCCTTATACCAGTCTTCTATTTTAACTCTCTATTTTCCACTCACCTTCATCTCCCTCGCCTCCTTCCTCTCACTCTTTCTTCTCCTTTCAATTTCTCTACCTTTTTCTGACCCTCTCCACATCCCTATTGCCTTTCAAACTCCTTTTCCTTCACCTTTCTTTCTCATCCCGCTCAATTTACCACTCCCTCTCGCTTACTAACCACAAATACAGTTTTTATCATCAAAAAGCTCGATTCCTCTCCCAAGTGTTTCCAATATTAATTTAGGCATCCTAAGTACCAAGTTTCCAGCGAATCGAACTATAAATAACGTTTCTATGCATAATCCGGTGTCTGGCCCCCTTTCCGGAAATACTATTGTCCTATAAAATCTAGAAGTAGGGTATAAATGAACTGAACTCATGGTTGAAGTGACCTGAAGGAGACGGTTGCTTCCCTTAATATCTACACAGAATGGGTAAAGCTTAAAGCCTCAGCTGCCTTTGCCGTGGAAAATTTTACGAAGTACACCCCACCTTCTTTGAATGCGAGCACTTCGCACAAGAGCGGAGGAGGCTAGAAGATATACTTTTTATGATATCTTATGTTATGTTTTGTAATGTTATGTTATGTATTGTTATGTTATACTATGTTATGTTATGTTATGTTATTTCATCGCTTCAACAATAAAAACATGTTGTGTTGTGTTATATTATGTTGTTATGATATATTATGTCATGTCAAGTTATGTTTTGGTTTGTCTAGTTATGTTATGTTGTACTATGCTATATTATGCTATGTTATGATATGCTATGGTATGTTATGTTATGCTATGTTGTGTTATGTCATGCTATGTTATGTTATGTTATGCTTTGCTTTTTTCCAAGGGAATGGCTATACTATGAGTGAGAGCATAGCGAATAAGTTATTACGAAAACGGTTGTTTAAGCAGTTTTCTAGTTCTGAAAAGCGATTCTTCTGATTAATCCGATTAATCTTCTGAATTGATCGACTATCCATTGGACCTAAGAGGAGTTCTGTGAAGTGGTTAATGAAAAAAAAATGTCAAACAAAAATGTATTCAAATGTATGGAAGGTTTTTTGCACTTCATTGTTTCACTGAACAACAATTCTCCCCCACACAGTGATATATCATGCCGTTATCATCGTTAATAATTTCAGTTTATATATTTTCGAAAGAAATCCGTACAGACAAATCCATATAACATGAAATTCTAAACGATAAAGAATAATAAAAATGCCCCTAAAAATATGCAAAGAAATAAAAGCCGTAAGGATTTCTTTGAATATAATGGCATTGACTTCTACCTACATCTTTAAATATTCATATGGCTTTAGTTAGAAAATCTTTGAGATTTAATTTCTCATTGTACTATATTATTATAAGTTTGAAGTCATGTGATAGCAGAAACAACAAAAAACAATGGTCGGTCCACTAGTTATTGCACTAATACGTTTTTGTGGGTGTGCAAAAGTTGTTTAAGCATGTCATAAAATTAAATCGTCATTCTACACTAAATTCCCTCTTGCTTAACATAGATTTATGACTTTTACGCTTCTTCTGCTCGCCTTTCTTTTGTATTGATTACATTCCTTTCTTTTTATTGTATAAGAACGTAAGTATACACATGTCACCTGTACACACGCAATTATACGTAAATTTATTGCAATTCAACACCAGCTGATGTACCTGCGTGTGTACATGTACACATGCATACACAAATGCTTACTTATGCACATATTGAAATGAGCATCTAGTAAAACTTAAGACAACTCAAAGAAATTCCATTTCCTCCACTACATTGGGAAATCCTCTAAGTACTTTAGCATTGCAGATGCAACGCTTTAACGCTTTCAGTTTTCTTCAGTTTGTTTATATGCATCAGGTCGCTTGAAAAATTATGTGAATGCATTTCTTAGAATTTCGCGTTTAACATAAAGACGTAGGCGTTTCCTAAAAACGCGTGGGTAAAAGCATTTAGCACATGTACCTGTACTGTATACACATGTGTGGATATGTAGGTATGTTTGGATGTGTGTACTTTCAAAGAGTTCAAAAGAGACACCTTTCTTAATTTTATATCTATATGTGTGAGGAAATTACAATAAAATGTGCAAATAAGAAAACGAGGTACGAAGGCGAATGTTATGAAAATAAAACGTATACGCAGTGGCGGATCTAGAATTTCGCTAGGAGTATTTGTGCTCGGTTTTTTTTTTTGTATAAAGTTCCTATACATAGAAAAATCAATTGTTCTAATCTATCCCTTCCTAGAAATTTGTGGAAAAAGATAATAATTATTAAAAAAAAAAGTAAGGAAGGCTAAGTTCGGGTGTAACCGAACATTACATATTCAGCTGCCAAATTACAGCTTGCAAGACTTTTAAATTACCTTATTTTAAAAGTGGGCGGTACCACACCCATTCCCATTGTCCAAAATTTTACATATTTTCTATTCTGTATCATAAGGTCAACCACCTACCAAGTTTCATCATCTTTGGTAATGAATTATCGCACTTTTAAGGTTTTTCGAAACTTTCGATATCGAAAAAGTGGACGTAATTATAGTCCAATTTCGTTAATTTTAAATAGCGATCTGAGATGAGTGCGCAGGATCTTACATACGAAATCTCATTAATATACCTCAAAATTTACTCAAGTTATCGTGTTTACGAACAGACGGACAGACGGACATGGCTAAATGAATTTCTTTTTTCGCCCAGATCATTTTGATATATAGAAGTCTATAGATCTATATCTACATCAGTACAATTAGTTTATGCCGTTACGGGGTACCGTTATGCGAACAAAATTGATATACTTTGTGAGCTCTGCTCAGCTGAGTATAAAAATATGAGCAAGTTCTTTTATTAAAAACTGACACAGAACGCAAACATATTCGTAGCACCTGGAAAGAGGGGTACCGGTGCGTATATGTAACATTTTGAGTTTCGATGTGTAAACATATAGGTGTATGCCTGGGAAAGTAATGTTTTTCAGTTTACTAGAGCTCGCCCAGGGGTTGAACTAAAACGACAGCAGGGGTAACTTTATCAGAAACAAATATTTTCGATATTTTTGTGACAGGCTTCGTCGGCTTATTATCGATAAGAAGTAACCGGTGACTTATCGGTTTGTAATCATCTTGTTATTTCCGAGCCCTCGGTTCTGTATTGATTTCTTATCGGTTACATATTTGTCATCGATTTTATATTAAAGTTAAAAAGTTATCATAACAAACGGATGAGGCGTCATTAGCAAATCGATAACATGCATGACTCGATAACATTTCGAAAGCAAATCGATTTATTTTGTATGATCAAAATCGATAGCTTTTCCGTTACAGACCAATAACAAATTAGTAAGACTACGATAACAAATCGACATGTTTCCTAAAACCTTTTTATAATATATCGACAAATTTTCGGTAAGTAATTTATAACTTTTTTATAACAAACCAAAAACTTCTCGATAACACTCCGATAAGAATTTGGTAACAGTCCGATAGCAAATGGATAACATATCGATAATTTTCGACGACAAATTCAAAAGTTTTCGATATTAAGCGGATAACGCATCGATTAAAAATCGATTTCATTTTGTGCAATTTAATTCAATTGCATTTAATTTATTTCAATTGCTTGATCTAAATTTATTTAATTTTATTATTTGTTTACTTTATTTTATTTTACTTAACTTTATTTAATTTAATTTTATTTATTTTATTTATTTATTTTAGTTTATTTTGTTTGACTCAGTATTTATATTTGGTTTCATTTGATTTAATTTAGTTTTATTTGATTAAATTTTTTGTCTACTTTATTTAATTTTTTTAAGATTTTTTACATTATTTTATTTAATTAATTTTTTTTACTTAATTTTTTTATTAACATTTATTTTAATTTGAATTTATTCAATTTTTTTTATTTCAATTCATTTTATTTTATTTTACCTTATTTTATTTTATCTTATTTTATTTTTTTTTTTAATTTGATGTTGATATTTTATTTTACTTTATTTTATTTTACTTTATTTTATTTTTTCTTATTTTATTTTGTTTTATTTAATTTTTTATTTTATTTTACTTTATTTTATTTTATTTTATTTTACATTATTTTATTTTATTTTATTTTATTTTATTTTATCCTATTTTAGTTTATTTTATTTTATCTTATTTTATTTTGTTAATTTGATTTTATTTTGTTTTAATTTATTTTATTTTACTTTATTTTATTTTTGCTTATTTTATTTTATTTTATTTAATTTTTTTTATTTTATTTTACTTTATTTTATTTTATTTTATATTATTTTATTTTATTTTATTTTATTTTATTTTATTTTATTCTATTTTAGTTTATTTTATTTTATCTTATTTTATTTTGTTTAATTTGATTTTTTATTTTATTTTACTTTATTTTATTTTGTTTTATTTTATTTTAGTTTATTTAATTTTATGTTATCTTATTTTATTTCATTTTATTTAATTTTTTTTTTATTTTATTTTATTTTATTATATTTTATTTAATTTTATTATTTTATTTTTTTATCTTATTTTATTTTGTTAATTTGATTTTATTTTGTTTTATTTTATTTTATTTTAATTTTTTTTAGGTTATTTTATTTTATTTTATTTTATTTTATTTTACTTTATTTTATTTTATTCTATTTTATTTTATTTTACCGTGTCTTATGCATTTTATCCACTATCAGTTGGACTTCCTGTTCTGTGTTATATTGCTTACGGGATAGCTTGTACGCACAGTATCATTCTTGCAAACATACCTCAGTGTCTTCTTCATTTTTGCTGAAGTATTTTCTTAAAATTTTCCATTCTCTTTTTTAACTTGACTGGTCTACCACCGGGTTAGTGTTTGTAGGCGCACGATGCTACTATTCAAAAAATCGGTTACGACTTGTAGTGATTTTGACAAAGCTATTCTTATTAACTCAATTGTAGTTAGTTAGCTGCAATCAGCGATGAAATCGACATAAGTGAGCCCGACTTTGGACGCCATTTTCATTTTTTATTCAAAATCTCGATATTGCAAGACTGAGAGTGCATTCGTGTAAGAGCCTCGATACTAGCGGAGTATGAGATATGAGTTCAACAGAAACATAACTGGAACCCAAGTCATAGACGGCAACTTTTTTTTCTTATTGCCGGCGAAAAATTAGGCCAGTAGGAGCTGAGCCACTGATATCAGATAGTTTTCATACAAATATTAACAAAAACTTCGTTTTCAAAAAAAAAATTTTTTAAATAATAAGCATAGAAAGAAATTAATCAGTCTTCTTTGATTAGAGTCTTAGTTCAAGTTTTATGAATAGCCTTTAAAATAACCATAAAATTTCTACTACATGCCTAAAAAAAAATGCTTTCAAATTAGGAATTCTCATCGAGACGCATTTTCAGCACATCGCTTTAAGTTATTTACAACAATTTTCATTACTTACGCCATGCATTTTCTCGAACACTTTAAAGTTATTTTAAAACGATTTCAAATATTTAGTATAAATATATACAAGCATATTTTTTTCACTGACCTAACTCAACGTCTCTCAGCCCCTACACACATAATGTGCTCCAGTGAAAAATTAGCTTTACACAAAAAAACTTAATATTCCAAAAAATAACACACAAACAACAAATAATCCTTCAACAGTTTACTCAACAAAAAAATTTAAAAACTCCAGCAAAGCAAAAAACACTTTCCCCATAGGTAACGAGAACTCCCCCAGGCAGCAGACAAAAAGTAAAACCAACAACTAATAGAAATAAACAAGCACTATCACTGTTGTATTTGTAGTTGATTTTTATCATTTTATTTGTTGAAATGTGACTCCAAAAGTACAGAGAGACGATGAGCCATGACAGCAGCAACGATAAAAAAGCAAAATTTTGCGCAGACAACTTTTACTATAGAAAACAGAGGAGGCGATGGAAGCGGATGGACAGGCGTTTAACGAAACATCTACCAAAATGCTAGAGGCGAACAGCATGCGCCGGAAGCGAACATCAATCAAAAGCTAACGTCAACCGAGGATTGTGCACGAATTCTGGAAATGATTACTGCTAAAGCTTTAACGCTAAAATATGTCGCCTAAAAGTATGCAATCTACACTGAATTTTATGTAGGTTTAGTAAACGATACCAACTGTTTAGGGCGGTAACAAGAGTAAATCATATCCCAGGGGGTACCAGCTATAGTGCACAGCAACAAATTCTTCGCTCTCCTGCATTTAAAAAAGGAATCACTATCCAAGAAAAAGGAAAAAATAACAGAAAAATTAAGTATCAATGGGTGCATAATAATAATAAGGGAAGAAATTCTAAATGGAGATGCCTCTAATGGCTCCAAGGATTTCTGGCGTTTCAAAAGAATGATTGCAAAGTTCAAAATCTTCAACTGAAAACATCGAACTACATCAAGAACCGATTCAAATTAATAATACCTTTGAGTCGCAGTGAGAGCAACTCAAATGTTAAATGCATGAACCACAAATCACAACGATATTTTAGTGACGTTGCCAAGCACTATCAACAAGAGGCTTTAATTGATGGCAACAACAGACCACCGCCAATTTTGTAACAAAGCTGTGGGGTGATAGAGCTCAGGTTGTCAAGATTTGCGATAAGTTGTGTGTTCTATAAACCGGTAGAACCCTACCCTGTACCCTGATAAGTTTGAGATGTACCGGCTGAAGAACATCCCTTCTCGTTTTGTTACGTGCAAGTACCAGGCTACTGCTTCTTTCAACAGAAAAGAAAATGGCAGATGGATTCTGAAAGCGCGATATCTCACCAGGTCAACTGGTTTCTATGATAACAGTCTACAATCGGTAAGTTGTATCAGATGACTTCTATCGAATGTGATGGGATGAGGAGGGGTTATAAGTGCTGTGTACCCCATATGACTTGATCTGACATAGACACGTATGAACTGCCTGAGTAAGGACTGTTTAGAAGAGGTTTAAGCCCCGATCTCATTATGTGAATATATACGTCCGCCGTCAGACCCAACCAATACTAACAAATGGGACTTTAGTATGCTGATCGGCCATGGACATGCAATACAATATTAATACAATGAATTAACTAGAGCGATCTGTCTTCGAAATGGTAACAGATGCACAAAGGGCATGTCCAATTGTCGCACTAAATGTGTCCTTAAGCCAGCTTCCTCTGGATCTTTATCTAAGTGCAACTGCAATTTGTTCTACAGTAAGTTTCGTGAGTCTCACTGTTGGAATTTAATGCAGTGTAGCTACAGTGTTATACTATAGATTAACACACGCCATCGCTAAGTTTTGACTTATTTCCAAAGTTAAATTTCACTTCAAGGGCAATCTCGAGGGAGAGCGAGGTGCGAAGAAACAATTTTCTGTTAGTTTCTGGTCGCAGCAGGAACATTAAGGGCAATGAGAAGGCAAGCGAACTTGCAAAAGCAGGGGCGCTGCTGAATGCTAAGGAAGCAGCTAATATTCATAATCATTCAAATCAATCAAAAGTAACATACGTACATAGCAAATTCTAGGAGAAAGCGGTCTCCAACTACTCTGGCGCTTGCAGGATAACCAAGCAAACTTCCACGACTTACAATAATATAAGAACAGAGTTTGCAGGTCCTCAGGTTCTAGGTCAAGAAAAGAAATTTTAACGATCACCGACCCAATTACGGGACACTAGCCGCTTCATCGCTTATGCTCGTGTTCTTATTATCCAGGTATCACAGCAATTAACCGACCTGCAACAATTTCAATATATTCCAATTTGCCGTCGCCAAACTATTCCAATAATATGACTATTAGCGGTTGCATACTTCAAGGCTCCTTTTAGTTATTTGCAGATATTTAGCAAAAATGATTCCCAAAAAATGTGGGTTGATGATATGAGACTGAAAATCGCAAGTAATATTAAACAATAGCATCTAAAACTACTACACCTACAATTCCTTTCAAGACGTAAATGTCACAGCTTGTTAGTATAGCATACTTCTAGGTATCTTTTGTTGATAACTTAGTGAATGTTCAACGTCACATGCTGCCAGAATCCGTTAGCTGGCGACAGTAAATGGAAAATCAAAAGTAACAACGAATAACAATAAAATCACTCACTGTTATATCAAATCATGAAGCAATTTCAGCAGCGACAATAGTACTATGAATACGAGGGCAAGTAACAGCTGCCCAAGGGACAACAACCAATGGAAGATAAAAAAAAACATAAATAATGATTGATTATTTTTTGATGTTGTCCTAGTACCAGCCAAATGTTGTATAGGGTCACGTTGTCGTAAACAATAGAAGAAGTTCAATTAAATACACTACACTATCTAGATATATGTACGTTTCACTTTGCAACTCAATATGCGCCTCAAACCATGCTACATTTAAAATATATTGACATGACAAAAGTATACTATGTACATGTAAACCAACTCAAGCGTTTCTTTCGCTTCAAGCGATTGTTAGAATTTTTAGAATGATTCACCTGTAGAAGAACATCTTCAAAGTTCAAACACTACAGACGCTTTGTATATATGTACTTGCTTGTATTGGATTATGTTTAGCATCAAATGCGTCTGACGCTTTGTAGTATACTTTGAGGCATGTGGCAATGACAGGAAATCTTACAACGAGATGAGTGGAAATTTTTCTAAAGACTGTCTGACCAACATTTGGGTAAATAGATAAGTTTGTAATGACCGTTTTGCGTCAATATAGATATTATATGGCTTTATAAGACATTTAATGAATTTGTTTATTTCCACTAGCCGACTTTATAAGGGAAAATAAAGTTGGAAATACCTCGCACATTATTGAACAATCATCATGTGAAGCTTTTGTAAATGAGCAAAAATGCTTTGCCAAAGGGAACGGACGTGGCTGTCCATTTGTTTGTCAAGCAAAAAGAGGGTCCCTAAAATAGAAATAATTTTTCTTGTCGCCTTTCTTGATACTGGAGCATCGTATCCTACGTCCTTTGGTAATTCCCCTAGTTTGCTTAGGTATCAAGTGCAACAAAAACGTCAAAGCAGAATGGGGAGCGGCCACAGTCTAAAGAACGGTATGCAGACGTACGTCTTAGGGGGCTGTTCTATATCCCCTACTCTAGGTTGTTGTAGCAAACAAGATTCTGGTGGAGCTTAAAGGTAGTGGCTGTCAAGTGGAGGCCCATACTGAGCAACCATTGTCAGGGGAAATTTTCTGGATACTCTCCGCGATACTTTGAAGGGCTATCTGAACTCCGTGACTAGGAGGGCCGGGCCTTATAATCTGGCAATGAACCGTGGAGAAACAAAGCTGACTGTTTTTACAACGAGATACGAGAACTCCGTATTCACAACACCCTATAGTGAGGGTGTACCATTGGTACTTTCTGATAGGATTAAGAATCTGTGGACGGGACTATATATAAACTATCTTGGAGATTAAATGCGGAGACCTTGATTGCCTTGTACTACTGCAGGGGTTTCTCACTAAGTATTGACTTTATGAAATGGTAGTGAAGCCTACCTCAGCAGGGAATGTCATGCTCAACATACATTCGATTTATATTGCTGGCAAGGCGGGTTTTGTCCTGTAATTGATCAGGCTTCGTGACATGGGTTATAGGCTTTCTCTGGAAAGTCTATATGCGAAGAAGAGTAGAAAAGGCGTAAATCGCGTACCACTCGTGCAAGACAATTTCTAGCAGAAACTGGGGTTGACCACCAAAATGTATAATGTGACTTTACACAGCGGTCAAAAGACCCACCCATTGGTACGGTTAGTGTAGCGTTCAGCCCTAAACAGGCAATATAACATAAAAAACTAGACAAAGTACATCGCGCAGCCTGTAAATGGGTAACAGTAGCGCTTGGATTAGGTCAAATAAACGCGTTAAATTTTATCCTTAACGAGCTGCTACTGGACCTTCACATACGTCTAACAGCTATTGGCCCAGCCATTCGACTAAGGGTGTCTAGGTACTGGTATGAGAACCATTATGGCCATATTCTAAGAAGGCTACCCGATGTGAATTCCACAATAGGCTATCTTTCGCACACATTGAACTTTGACAAGCACTTTAAGGTGAGGCTACCCTTGAGAATAGATTAGTCAGCCGACATGTTATATAAGAGGATATCACTTTGCTCTATACTGAGAGGTCGAAAATGGTATGTGGTGTTGCTGCAAGGATCTTTTCCAAACAGCGAGAAATCGCAGTCTTCATTCGTCTCCCAAAATCACCTTGTATCTTCCAAGCAGAGCTACCAGGAATAGAAAGGGATTATTTCCTCCTGTTGGAGAATAATTTAAGTGGGCGAGAGGTATGCATATACTTAGACAGCAAAGCAGCGCTCATGCCGTTGGATTGACCATTTGCTTCCTTATTGTTAGAAGGTGCTGTGCGATGCAGCAACCTTGGCAATTATTACACTCACGTGGGTTCCGGGTCAGAGGAATATTGACATCAATTTTAAGGCGGATGAACTAGGCAGGTGCATCGTTAGATATGACTAAGGCAACCACAGTGCATCGACCTTCTACATCAATAAAAATTTACATACTTAACATATCTCAAGAAACCCGCTATTAAAAATGGATTCCTATAAGAAATACATATTTAGGATAATTACTGCCCTAGCGAATATCAAGTACCGAACTCTTGGCGGTTTCGTGCTGTCTGATGTAATGTACATATGGAGCATAAGCTATAATATTTAGTAAATCAAAATGAACCCTCATCCAAGTTAGTACGCAACTATTTCACATTTACTATTCGTTAGAACCGCATAAGTGCATTTCCAAAACTCTACATACCATAAGATGGTGCCGATGAATATTTCACAGTTGCAGCTGGCGCGGCCACATAACCATGTGAGTAAGAAGCAGAAGGTGCAGCATAATGTCCATAAGATGGAGCGGAATAATGCAGAGCGGGTGCAGGTGCTGCTTGATAGCTATAAGACGGAGCATGATAAGTAATTGGGCTGGCATAAGCGAAGCCATGCGAGAGCGCGGGAGCAGCATAACCAGGCGCTGTGTAACCGTGTGCTGCATAAGAGGCTGCTGGTGCGGTGTAACCATGTGAGGCATAAATGGCGGGTGCAGCGGCGGCGATCACATGACCTTCTGTGTTTTCCGATTTTTTATTTTTTTATTTTTTATGTTTTGTGCAGATTTTAATTGAATTAAAGTGTGCGAATAGCGGAAATGTTATGTGGTGCAAAAAGAAAAGCAAACGAAAGTGCAGAAAATGTGAAAAATAGTGCAAAAGTTGTAAGAGTGAGAAAAGTGATAATGTGCAAGAAGCGTGTTTAATTAGTGTGCAAAAATAAAAAAAAATGTTTTTTGTTAATTTAATATTTAAAAAATTTTCAGACTTAAGTTAAAATATGTTTTAACTTCAATTATGATATCTGCACTTACCACCAATGTGCGGTGCAACACCTGCGTCGTTACTTGTACTAGAACGTTGCACATGCGATTGTGAGTGCGCCGTTTGTACAGCACTGGAATAGTCCGATTGTGATGATTGGCCATAATGTCCCTTAACGGTATGTTCTTGTGTATTACCCACCGAAGCGTGATCGGCACTGGGTGCGGATATGGAGTAAGCCGCTGGACCACCGGGTTTGGCATGCGCGCAAGCAATCAATGCTGTAATTACAAAAATAACCTGAAAGGAGTAGAGGGAGAAAAACCATTAAATAAATATATAGCAAATCGATTAAAATGGATTTAATCTTAGAGTACAATTCAAAATGTGCAAAGTATGCACATGGTATGAGTAAGTGCTGTGAAGAGAAGTAATATTAAGGTGATATGATCAATGGTACTCAGCAAACAACACAATCATTCGAGCTCTAGATCGCGCAGTGTTCGAAGAATACACGATTGTAGCAGAGCAGATGTGACCGCCTCCACCACGACTGTTCCCAATCTTAACAACACACTCAATAGGACATTTTCAGGCCTGACAACTTCCCTAACGTGGAGATTTCCGCTAGTACTCTTGTGACACCAAATTGCTGACGATTGGGATTGTAGGACGGCTTTGAAGGTGCAATACATAATAGAGTCATATTGAATTGTGCCCTATATCGGACTAGTATCTTAAAGCGCTGGTTCGGAATCGCACCGGCTATGCTGTATCAGCATCGATAAAATTCGTGGCAGTTGAATATCGCAAGCTGAAGCGGGATTTTTTGCTCGACCGGAGGCAGTGGTTGAAGGCAGGGATTCACCTCGTCGCTTCATAACCTTTTATCCGTTTAGGCTTAGCCAAAATAATTCCCACATAATACTTACTTACAAGCTGTATGAAGAACTCAGCGTCATATCCAACGAATATGGACTTTACTGCTTATTATTCTATGGCATGTACAACACACAGTCATTCAACCAAGACTAACGTGTGGGAGCTCTCGTCTGGTGGAAGGCACTAGACAAAAAAATCAATCAGCATAGAGTTGGAAAATTGCAAAAGCTAAGTTGGCTGGAAATGGCCTGGAAATATCAGTCGCAGTGATCAGCGTACACACGGAGTGTTAAGGCGGTATGGCCCAGAAGGTTTAATGTGGTCATTTTAATCGCTCCCGAGATTACTGTTTTTGTGGTATTAACGATAAAGACACTCCCCGAGGGTTTCGGGTAGCGTTACCGATACGTTCTGGTAACTAGCACCATTTGTTGTACTAGCCCACAGTATCTATATCCGACAAAGGGTCATCAATAACTATAGCACTTGCCAAAACCCTCAGGGATTGTCTTCATCGTTAACACAACAACAACAGCTACCTTGACACGCCTATCGTACTGGCGCAACTAATTTATGAAGATTGTAGCACATAGGTTGGACTCTTATCAATTTAGAGAGAATTGTAACGACTATGCCGATAATACTTTAATCCTCACATGCTAATCTAAGCCTACTCATCGTACCTCTATGGTCTCACCATTTGTGATATTTGTACGCAACCAACTATTTGGAATAACTACTTTTGACCTGTCCAGTGATCAGGCATGCTAACGATTAAAGCTTAACCAGCTTCGCATGGGAAACAAGTTTAACTTCTCCCCTACGCTCCTTTTGCCCCTTGAACAGAAAAAAAAATGTTGTATGCATATTTTACCTCGAAACAAGCAAAGTTTTGCATATTTTCTCGTACTGCGACACATGTTCTCTACTTTTTTATTTTTTGCCGTTCCAGTGCAAAGGATGTGTAATAATAAAACTTTTAATTAACATTGTTGCAAAATCGTAAAAGTGTTCATATTTCGCTGCCATGGATTGTAAAACTAAAACATTTTCAATGTTAGCTAGTTTAATGCGATGTTGGTCTGTTTTGGAGCGCGTAAGGGAAACTTTTGTATCTTCCGTGATGGAAAAATGCAGATTGATTTAAAACTGGAGCTAATACCTCTTCTTATACCGCAAGGGAATGAGGGGCACGCTACAAGGAGTGTTTTATATCTCCTTTTCTGGACCTCCTCCGCACGGGAGCCGCTATGTATTGCTACTTTGCCCTTGCTGTATTGTATGGTGGCCAAGCCGATCCTTTTGTATGGAATACTGGTATCATGAAACGCACTAGACACTGCTTCTGATGTAAAAAAAAAACGAGCCAACCATGCAACGAATTAACGGGCCCTTATCACAACTGGACAATGTTATTTTCCAATGCTTGAGAGAGAGTGCGGCTGAGATGTGATCGCTGGGGTAGTGGAATGAAGTTGAAAACAATTCGACGGCAGAAGTCTAGCTGCGAGGAGCTCTCGATACCGCAACAGATTCGAGACGGCGCACGACAGCTATGAAGTTGAGATATGGAAAGGAGATTGACGACAACCCAGTATAAGTTGTTACAGATAAGAAGGCAACGAACATCTTCTCCAAAAGCCCGAAATTATCTATTACTGCTTCTTTATATAGTCTAACTTCCACCCCTGAGCAAGCTCTAGTTAATTTAAAAACTACACGAGTGTTTAGTACTCACGTTTTGTGTTACATTTATCTTTTACTTCAAAAATATTTTGCAAAAAAGTGTTGCCATTTTATATCAGCATTAACATAAACAAAACATGATTGATAAGTTATTGTCTCAGTAATACTGTACTTCCACCGTTGTACATAAATAAATTTTTAAGTACACATTCTTAAGTACCTGCTCAAGTGTCAAAATATTGCACTTAAAACGCAAAACAAATGCACTTTTAAACTCAACTACTTTCAATACTTGACGATAGCGGTCGAAGCCGGTAATAACTTTTATTTTTATTGCCAAGTGTCAGCATTTGCGGGTATTATGAGGAAAGTTAGTGCTAGAGGTAAATGTCAAAGTACTTGAGTGCGTTGTTGATTTCTTCTTCTTCTCACTCATCAATGTGAGTGCCAATTAAGGTAAGTATTTGCAAATATTTGTCCAGACGGGTGTGTTGTGGTTGTGTTTATTCACTCGTAGGGGCCAATGTTGAGACTGTATTAAAGAAGTAATATTACTAGGCTAAATATTTGAAGATTATATTGAAGTGATTTTTAACTCTTAACAAAATGTGTTTACTACACAGATCCAAAAAAGCTTCCCTACAAGAAAAGTTGTATTCACTGTGCTGCCCCTCGTTCTTCGTTTTGTACAGAATATAAATGTGGATAGAGTACGTACATGTAGGAATTATATGATCTATGGGGGACAACAGAATGTCAGAACAGAGTAATTGTAAGCGCAATGTGTGGTAGTGATGGGAAGAAAAGAAAGGAAAGGAAAGGAAAGGAAAGGAAAGGAAAAGAAAGGAAAAGAAAGGAAAAGAAAGGAAAGGAAAGGAAAGGAAAGGAAAGGAAAGGAAAGGAAAGGAAAGGAAAGGAAAGGAAAGGAAAGGAAAGGAAAGGAAAGGAAAGGAAAGGAAAGGAAAGGAAAGTAAAAGAAAGGAAATGAAAGGAAAGGAAAGGAAAGGAAAGGAAAGGAAAGGAAAGGAAAGGAAAAGAAAAGAAAAGAAAGGAAAAGAAAGGAAAGGAAAGGAAAGGAAAGGAAAGGAAAGGAAAGGAAAGGAAAGGAAAGGAAAGGAAAGGAAAAGAGAGGAAAGAAGAGATGAGAAAGCAAGACCGGGACTGGAACCGAAACCGGACTCAAAGCTATAAATTTCTTATCGAAATTTTAACGAGTGGTTATCGGCAACACCCGTCTAGATGACTTATCGGTTTGTTAAAAAGTAGATATCGATTTCCAATTTGCGTCATGCTTCCTTTAAATGTTTTCTACGAATAGGCGTTACGAGACCTTCATGTTTTACGACGGCTTCGAGCGGCATCTGCAAGTCAGATGAGTTTTCACTGACAAGCTTTTCATGGCAGAAATACATTACGAGTGTTTGTAAAACACTGCCAAGAGACGACCCCGCCTAGAAAGACTTTTCTCTGATTGAAAAAACTTGTTTATAAATCTTTGATGTTGATTTGCTCGGGGCGTGAACCAAGAGTCTTTGGTTTGGTGGACGGAGCACGTTACCAACACACCATGGTGGCCACCATCGAAGAGTTATCGAAAAGTGGTCGAAAAATTTAAGATTTTTTAGCGAAAACTTGTCTGTTTTTTATCGATGTTATACGGATGTTATCGGCGTGTTATCTCTTTGTTATCGATGAGTTATCGGTTTGTTGTCGAAAATTTATAAATATAACATCAAAAATGTTTTAATTAAAAATTTCAATTTGTTAGCTGGTTAGTTGATGTGTTTTCCGGCCGAAAAGGCCGAACTCAAGTAGCGCTGTAAGCGCCAATTAAAATCACATGCTCCTGGAACCAATTGCTTAATGTACCATGCGCGTTTTCTCAAACTATTTGGTTAGATCAATAAACCTTCTCTATGGAGCATTTTGACAGCGCCCCTAAGTCGGCTAGCACAAAACTGCCTGAAGTTTCGAACCTCATGTTCGCCAAGGCTGGACACTCACAGATTAAATGGGTGACTATCTACTTACTTTATTTTTATTTACTTACAACTGTCCACTCTACAGCTCCTGCACCTGCCGGTAAAGGGGATTCCCATTCTTTGCGCATATGGACCAAACGGCCAGTGTTCCGTAATGGTGGATGTAAACCTGATTATCTCTTTCCTTTACTTATTCGGTGCTAAGTGATTTTGCAAGTATCCATAAAGTCGCAATAGCAAATTGCGCTTTCCTTAGTCCTGAAAGTAGCTGGTGCACCGAGACTGTCTCAGAGATGCCCTACTATGCACCCACCTTTGCCAGTTCATCCCCATTTTCGTCGCCATAAATATTCCTGTGACCATCTACCCAAGGGAGCGTGATGTGCGCAAGGTTTGGTGCCTCGCGTAACGCCCCTTTACAGATTTCGGAGTGTTATCGGCGAGTTATAAATTTGTAATCTGCAACCCAAACATTAACGGCTAAGAGCTAATCCTATCCTAATACCAAGTATTTATGACTAAAATTCAAATAGACAATCGTGCATCGCGGTCTTAAAACAAAGATGGTGCCTAAGTCTTATGAGTTATGCCTCATCAGTAACAACCGATGAAGGAAGTGCGAACTGTAGTAAGAAACGATTGAAAATGTTTTGTGTTCGTGTCCTACGCTTCCGAAGCCAAGGCAGCAGATTTATCAGATCTCGAGGCAGGAATTAAGCTAGGTCTTAAAAATCTATTAGTGTTTGCCAAGTAAACGAAGTTACTCTATAACATAAGTCCCGGTACCTAATTGGTTTTTGTTTCCGTTTGATCTTCAAACAATTTCTAGTAACACTATGGACACATTGAATCTATGTGAGGTCTTCTCCATTTTCTAAAATGGAATGTTAGTAGGTAAGGTTAGTTCAAAGTGACCGCCTCCGCTGCCCAAGCGGAGACTCACGTAGGCCATTGTGGCCCGTTGTGATGGCAATTAGGAGCCCTAGTTCCCCTTCTGTTGAATGTGATTCAAACCAGCTAAACCAAAGCGTTTGCCCTAATGTAGCGCAGAATTTCGTTTACGTTTGCGGATTCTAGCTCCGCAATGCACCCAAAGAAGTGTCTGTGAAGACATCGGTACCTGGTCTTCGACAGGGCGGGACAATGGCATAGATAATACTCTACGATTTCTATGTCTTCCTCGTCTCTGCAGCTGCTGTGCAGAAGTCCTTTGTTTGCAGGCCCATATGAGCCCCATCGGCGCCCATAAGACTGTTAGAATATCCAATAATGGGCTAATTGAGAGGCGATTAAGAAATATGACCGACTGCGATTTCTTTTCGTCCAAATTGGGCCAGATTTGCGTGGACACCCTACGTGTTGGTTCCATGACCCACCTCGCTTGTTCCATGAACTGTGATCTCAGTCAGTGTCCTAAAGCTTATCGCCAGCTAAGCTATCCCTTGTATTTCTTGTACGACGCACATATTGTAAGACTACTTCAGCGTAATCCTCTTTCTTATGCGTCGGTCAGTCAACCGCTCAAAAGCCATCAAAAGCGAAGAAAAAATAACCTTATAGATTTTAATGCAGCTTACTTTTCATTGAAGCAAAAATTATTCCTAAGAAAATGCGTCGTTGCGAAAATCAATGAAAGCTGCTGGACGAAGTCAGAGTTGGGAACCAACTTTAAATAAAACTAAAAAAGCAAACAAACCAAACAACAAATTCTAGAAATTAAATGCGGACAGAAAAAACGACAAGAAATACCAGAAGTAAATAATTCAAAAGAAAAGTTTCCGGAAAAATGTGGGTGCAAAATAAAACGAAAAGAATTTCCGAAAATCCTGCAAAACGAGAAAACGCAAACTTAAAAAATAAAGCAAACAACCGTTACGACTTGGCGTCCACTGACTTTTGAAACTCTATGAAAGATTTACATTCTTGCACCAACTTCGCATGATTTTTGTTGTTGCATTGATTTTCTGTTTTTCACACATTTTACTGGCGTTGACTTTCAATCGATAGAAAGTACAATATTTAAAGAGGACTACGAAGGACAAAGTCTATTCGGTACAATAAGATTTGTATACTCACATTCAGATGTACGGAGACATGCTTTAAAGACGATGCCAGTAAATAAGTATAAAATACACGGAGAGAAATTTTGAGCTTTTGAAACAAACCGTGAAGCTTGAGGTGCGACAAACTCCGTACTCATGAATCGCACTAACATCAAACCATTCCGAAAGAGACTCTGTCTAAAAAATATAAAATAATAACAACGATGAAGGCTGAACTCACCTCTCCACCGGGGTCAGAAGGTGGCGGATCGTAAAAAGATTGTAGAAGGTAAGCTACGAAAATCAACAAGCAGACTTCGACCAATAGCGGACATATAGGAGGGCAAAAGACCATGCATACACACTGAATTTCGGTAGCAAGGCGAGTGGATGCCACTTTAAAACTTCAATTAGAATCCTCAGGAAAGAGTCCAGTAATTTCCTGCGCGCGACCATTGGAAACACGTTAATATAAATATTGCTATGGGTTGGCTGAATAGTAGTCGAGAGTTACACCTCGTCAAAAAGGTTGTTCTACTTGTTCTTCCCAAAAAAACAAAAACAACTAAAAGCAATAACATCGGTAAAATCAACCGTAAACCCGTCTTTCGAACTAGCAACAACCGATCCCCGGTATTGAAACTGGTAGCGTAACAATTTTCTGAGCAATCACTGACTTAGGATACTTCACTGAGAAGGCAAGAAGGGACATCCCGGACGATACCTACCACTGCACAGCCAGTTGATGCAAGCGACGGGCGATAAACTCTCCTGAGCCGTGTAGTGCTGAGAAGGAATAGTCAATGTGGCCTCCTCGAGTACACAAGAACGATGCTGAGCAGTATTAATGCTGCTGCAGCAAAACAGAAAAACGTGTCGATGGACATAGAACACGGCATGGCGCAACTCGAAGAGACATTAAGCTTGATGCGCTCTCTTATAGTGTAGCATAATACGGAGTGTATCGCACGTACAAAATCTGATTCTCAACCGAGGGCCTAACAGGCCAAAAAACGTGCGATTTGAGTTCCACGTAGATACTTACAATTGAAAATTGAAAGCTTCTTCCAATACACACAAATAAAATTGAGAGCGTCTTCCAATAAAACATACAATAATAGAAGTAATAACAGCCCAAAGCTTTACAACAAACGCCTGAAAGAGGGACTGTCTTTCCGCTAGGTGTAAGATAGCGCACTTGATGCTAATGTCAAAAGTCCAAGAAGATTCCTGGAAAACTTATAGAATTTCTCCCGAAATAATGAGGGGCAGTAACTTTTGAAGATGACGGAGATTCAGCTCACGTGTCAGTATGGCTTTCGTAGAGATCATTCCACAACATACGCCTTAGCAAAGGTTAAAAGACGAGGTCAGAAAAGCTAAAATGGCGCACCACCAATACTCCATGTGGTTGGATGACATGCTTAACGCGCTGAAACACTCTTCGAAATGACCACAAGGTCAATTGAAGTTATGACCACATTAAATGGTCACAACGTCAATATTGTAATGATTAAAATGTCAAATTGTTACAGTCAGCTCTTTTTTCTCCAATCAATTGCACTACAGTTATGTTTTATGGTTATCGCTTTATATTTTTTCAATCTAATTGCGCTCTTTTTCCTATATCTTGATCACATTCTAATGAAGATTCGGATGAAAAACTGGCCCAATGAGGCCCTCTCTGAGAAGAACTAATTCAGCTGAAAGTTAAGAACTTTGTATTCCAAATTTTCACCTGCACGCCTTTTACTAATGCCGTAATTGACTCCAGTCAGAAATGTGATTGAAAGCTGGGCTGGTCAGGATTCCTTTGGAATAAGACGTACACAATCAACTGAACGTCGATCCCGTCCTGCGGGATTTTTGTATTGATCTTAAATAACTGTTTTTGTATTGATCTTAAATAACCGTATATGAATATGGTCCTTTTTCCGAAATGGTCGACCGGAAATTTCCTGATTGGATATGAAGTCAAATTAAGAAAGCTCGTAAAGTCAATTATCCCTCTGACCATTTGAAGTGGTCATAAAATCCAGTGACCTTGTGACCATTAGAAGTGGTCTTAACGTCAACTGACCATTTGCCCGTTGCCCTTATGTCACCCCACCAACACGCTAGTCATTCTTACTTAACTTACACCAATTTTGATCACCAAGAGAAATTCAATTTTCCTCAATATTTTCTTAGCGACTGGAGGAAAACATACATATGTATGTGCTTTGCTCTGCTGACACCTCAAATTCCGTGTCGATATTCGCTGCTTATACTCATACTCATTTAAAACTCGTAGAGGTCTTCGTTGAATTTTCCTTAATACACTACATTGGCCTTCATAAACGCGCTGTATTTTCTGCTTGCTCCTGATTAGATAAAGAGACAAAAAGGTGGGTATTGCGGTAAATGAGGACAAGACGAAGGACTTTTTGTCATTCAAGAACGAATCGGCGCATTCCCACCTTGACAGGCACGTCTCTGTTGACGGATAAAAATTCAAGACTACTTGAGCTTAGTACGAAATTGAAAAGTAAAAACCTCACAGGACGAACTAAAATTACGCTTTTACAAGTTTTTCATCATACCTGTCCTAATATATGGCTCGGAATCATGAACGGTGTCGAAAGATGACTATACGGCTAGAGGCGTATTGAAAAGCAAAGTTCTCAGGAAGACTTATGGCGTTCTCAATGATGCCAACAGCAAGTCGCGACGTAGTTATAATGACGAGCTATATGAACTTTACTTGGGTTTGAATATCAGCCCAATTCTAAACGAAAATTCCGTGCGAGTTTTTTCCCTTCTCACATTCCTCGTATTCTAAATAAAAATTCCTTGTGAGTTTTTCACTTCTCCCTTTCCTCCTATTCTCAACAATGAGGAAACCGGTTATGGGAGAAAAGTAGGTATTATGAATGTGAGGGAGAGGGAGATTTCTTTGCCATTTCATAGGAGATTTTCACTAGTTAAATTAAAGGGAATGCATCAAAATAAATAAATAAAAATAAAAAAGGAAATTCGTTCTTTTAAGAAAGAACACTTATTTGTACAAATTTGTGCTAAGATATGTATTTACATTCTACCACAATTTTCTCACTGTTAATACAACAACAACAACAACCACTATTCATTATTTTAAGTCGAAAAGTATATCATAAGCAACGGAAGAGCTCTTTGTATATTTGATGCAGCCATCCAGAAATTGCGCAAGGATTTTTTAGGAAGGCTTAAGTAGATTTTGGCATATGGCGAAAGGCGAACTCAACTCGACGTGGCCGCCAGAAAATTACTTTGCAGAATGAAAGCAGGCAACTCCGACGGATTTGTGTTATCCCGCCGTCTTCTTCTTATGCTCCTCTGTTGATGTTGCTGTGGCACCAATTCATTACTCATTTCAGTGAATACCACATGAAATGCAATAATGTGCATTGTTTATACCTTATTTCTTAATTTCAAACAAATTCGCAACAATAATTAAACTTTTCAATTATTTAAACAAAATAAGAAATGCGCAATGAAATTTCAAATGACAAAACAGCTGACTTCGAAAATTCGAAATTCCTATTCCCCAATTTTTCTTCTCCCTAGGAGAAAAGAATTGGAGGAATTTTTCCGCGAGAATAAAAAATTCGCGAGAACAAAATTCCGCGAGAATATTTAGAATTGGTATGTATAATGCAGAGAATAAAAGCTCAAATACTTCGCTGGCTTGGTCATGTTATGCGGGTGCACGAAGAATATTTCAGTGTACACTGCAGTTTGAAAGTAGAGGAGGGGAAGATTTCCACTGAGTTCTGAGACACAACACCGCTTAGGCGGTGGAGCGCCAATTAATGATGATGATGAGGAGCTCAGTTTGCCTACTTTAGCAATCAAAATGATGTCCACTCTTCTCCAGGCTTCTGCTACCTAATAAAATCGCAGTTAATCTTAATGAGTGCAGAGTTTTTCTGCAATTATTTTACTTCTAATTCAAATTACATATTTCATCAATTTTCCTTCCACATAAAAACCGCATATCATATTATCTCTTCACTCATTACATATGTATGTACATTCAGTCAAGTCCTTTTCAAAAATGTTCTTTCACAACAAAAGCAATAAAAGAAACACTTCAAATTATTTGCATACCTTTAAAGCCATTTTAATGCACAATTTAACTTTTGAATAATTTTCTGTAAGCGCTCGTAAATTTTTTGATTTGAAATAATAACTCTTAACTTTTGATTTAAAAATGTATGATTTTACTTTTTAATTTAGCTTTGTTTGTAAGCAAAGAAAAGGTTTTGCACTTCGACAGCCAACAAAATATTTTTCGTTCTCGTTGATCAAACGTTTTCAAAAACGCACTAAAAACTGTTTCAATTTCGTATTATTTGCGTTTATTTATACGCTTTGAGTACAAAATTTGTGTGGCAGCAATAAAAAATAAATAACAACAATAATAATAACATTAGCAACAACATGCAACAGCACGCCCAGCTATAAACATAGAGCAGCCTATGTTGCTGTTGTTGTAGCTCAGAAAAAGTTGAGAAAATTGAAAATTGTAACAACGATAGAAACGAGTTTCATCTGTTTTGCAGTTTTTTTTCTTTTAGTTTTGCCGGTGCAAAAAATTATTGAAACGCGTAAAAACTGCGTTGGTTTACAAAGCCTAAAAACGTAGAAACACACGCACACACATACAACCGAAGCCAGGTCTCTATGTTCATATGGTTACAGTTATGCTGTTGTACCAAAATCACCAACAAAACAGCCTCATATTTGTAGCAAATATTAATGGGAGCGACAATGAAAGAGAACAACAACTAAAACATTGCACATAGTTTCGATTTAAAAGTAAATAAAAAATTTGCGAATCGACTTAACCGCCACCACCGCAGGCGTACAGTGGGATGTTTTGAAGCGTCAGGTGTACAAATTAAATGTATCGGCAATAAAAGAATATAATAGCCGTGTTTTTTAACACGCGTATATCCGTTTACGCTTAAACTTTATATTGACTGCTAAGAGACAAACTATAAATACACCTCTGAAATTGCTGCGCATAAATTTTGTCCTACTAAATTTCAATACGCATTATACTCAGATGTAACTGAAATATGTGTCTTTGTTTCACCCTGTACACTAATTCTATGTATTATATGTGTGTCCACAATTCATCGCAACTGATTCAGCTATATGTTATACCCTATGGCCATCAGAGCGTTGCGTCTCCGCTTTTCGGTACACCCTGTTGCTGTAGCTAGTTGTTTTACCACAGCCGCTAGATGGGTCTCCTAAGCATTATCTAAGCGAAGATAGGCGTTTTTTAACACGCGCAAACGAAACGTATACGCGCGTGTTAAAAAACACGGCTAATATTTCACTAATAGAGTGGAAGGTTGAATAAAAATCGATTTTTAGACTCAGTTGAGCAGAGCTCACAGAGTATATTAACTTTGATTGGATAACAGTTGGTTGTACAGGTATAAAGGAATCGAGATAGATATAGACTTCCATATATCAAAATCATCAGTATCGAAACAAATTTGATTGAGCCATGTCCGTCCGTCCGTTAACACGATAACTTGAGTAAATTTTGAGGTATATTGATGAAATTTGGTATGTAGGTTCCTGGGCACTCAGCTCAGATCGCTATTTAAAATGAACGATAACGGACTATAACCAACCACGCCCACTTTTGCGATATCGAAAATTTCGAAAAACCGAAAAAGTGCGATAATTCATTACCAAAGACAGATAAAGCGATGAAACTTGGTAGGTGAGTTGAACTTATGATGCAGAATAGAAAATTAGTAAAATTTTGGACAATGGGCGTGGCACCGGCAACTTTTGAAAGAAAGTAATTTGAAAGTTTTGCAAGCCGTAATTTGGCACTCGTTGAAGATATTATGAATGGATTTGGCAAGAGCATTACTACTATTCCTATATGTGTGCTAAATGACGGACGCGCTCACTTAACAAAAAAAAAATGTTTAAGTCAAATTATAACAAAAAATTTAATATCTTTACAGTATATAAGTAAACTATGTCAACATTCAACTCCAGTAATGATATGGTGCGACAAAATACAAAAATAATAGAAAATTTCAAAGTGGGCGTAACTTTTTCATTTTATTTGTCTAGGATACTTTTAATGCCATAAGTCGAACAAAAATTTACCAATCCTTGTGAAATTTGGTAGGAGCTTAGACTCTAGGACGATAACTGTTTTCTGTGAAAAAGGGCGAAATCGGCTGAAGCCACACCCAGGTTTTATACACAGTCAACCGTCTGTCGTTGCGCTGGGCCGTTAACACGATAACTTGAGCAAAAATCGATATATCTTTACTAAACTTAGTTCACCTACTTACCTGAATTCATTTTATCTTGGTATTAAAAATGGGCGAAATGCCACTATGACAATGCCCACTTTTTCAATATCGAAAATTTCGAAAAATAAAAAAATGCCATAATTCTATACCAAATAGGAAAAAAGGAATGATACATGGTGACTGGATTAGTTTGTTAACGCAAAATATAACTTTAGAAAAAACTTTATAAAATGGGTGTGACATCTATCATATTAAGTAGAAGAAAATGAAAAAGTTTTTCAGGGCGAAATCAAAAGCCCTTGGAATAATGGCAGGAATACTGTTCGTGGTATTACATATATAAATAAATTAGCGGTCACCCTGTTCCACATTTTGGTCGATATCTCGCCTTCACATATACAACTAAGAGCCACTCCTTTTGAAAACCCTCATTAATAACTTTCATTTGATACCCATATCGTATATCACATTCCAGGGTTACCCTAGGTTCATTTTCCTACATGGCGATTTTCCCTTATTTTGTCTCTAAAGCGCTCAGCTGAGCATTTAACGTTCGGTTACACCCGAACTTAGCCGTCCTTACTTGTTTTTACTCGAGTTTTCGGATACGGCCCTTGTTTTCCTATATGTTGGTCACGTTCGGTCTTTTCCAAATTTTCGCCCACTTTTCTTATTTAGAGTTTATTACAATTCAAAACCGGATTGAAAGCTGATTACTTTGAAATAAGAAGAACATATTCAACTAAACGCCAGAACCATTCTGCGAATGTTCTTTGTTACTTTCTTTTTCCCGGAATGTGAATAAAGTCAAACGGAAATTTCCTAAAAGGCAATAAGTTCAAATTAAAAAATATTATAAAGTTGATTGACCTCGTGACCATTTAAAGTGATCTAATGATTTTACGGCTATCTGAAGTGGTCATAACGTCAATTGACCGTTTGCCTTATGCTACCCGCCTTTTGAACACAGGATTGTAATTCCAGATGTTGGTAGGAGGTATATCCACCCTTTAAAAAACTATATTGATCGTCTAAACAAATGTTTTGAGTATAAGACTTTGCCGGATATTCCAGGGGATAAAAGCAAATAGTGCACCAAGCCCAGTTGCCCATGTCCTAGAAGATTATGATAGAGTGTATAAGACAAATTTTACGAACGTCGTAAACGTACTTCCGCCATGATATAAAAGTCCTACCAGGCGAATCCAATGCTGTGCTGGCCAAAGAAGGTGTTGGGTGACACACACAGTCGATAAGTTCGTATCGACGCGTATCAAAATCTCGTGGCAGACAAAATTCACGCTGGCCCCTGCGCCGTTGTCGAGCGCAAAAATCTTTAAAAACTTTACACACCTCTGCATTGGCGATGGCGAGTACCGAAAAAGATTTAATGATGAGCTATAGAAGCTTTTTACCGACATCAAAGTTTCAAATATTTAAAATATCAAGAGACCTTAAAATATGTTTGAATGTACGTAGTAACCGCGAGCTGAACTAGGAGGACGGGGCATTGGTTATTACATATTGTGACGAATATTAGCATCACTAAACTGATACTAAGTAAATAAAGGCACAACAACAATAAAGCAAGCTGCCACTCTAAACAAATAAATCACAAACACATGTAAACATTAGCCGAAGTAGTACTCACATATACACACGCATATGGCTACAAGCTAAAAATATATATGTATATGGTTGGTCCCCAAGCATGAAGTTCACGAAATTACTAGACCTTAGGAGAAATGGGTGAACGGGGAAACCGAGAGTATAAAAGCAGCGCAAGCTGAGGCATGACTGATCAGTTTTGATTTAAGCACGCTATTGGTTGTGAAGTATAAGTGTTATGGTGAAGAACTCTCAAAATAGTCTAATGAAGCCCATTTTGCATTATTTAATCTTGGAGTTATTTATTCAACAGTTTAGCGATTCGAAAGTTAGCAGAAGATTTGGAATAAGGGGAATTTCCCAAAATTCGGTACAATATGTATGTACAGATGCACCACAAGGTGGGGTACTTTAGCCTCTGCTATGGGTTATCCCTAGCAAAACTCAATACAAATGATGTAAAGATCGTGGCGTACGCTGACGATATGGTGATACTGATTTCAGACCCATTTCCTTTCGTGATGAGTGAGATTATGGAAAGAACATTAGTAAAATTGGGCAAAGAGATATGGCTTTAGGCCAAATCTGTAGAAGACAGATCTGTTACTCTTTTCGAGGAAGTTCAAACCACCTACATACCTTTGAATGACTAAAGCTAAACGGTTTAACGGTTTTTAATTTACATCATTGGCACTGTACACTAAATTTATGAACACATTTATATAATCTACCCCACAGTGCATCGCCACCGTTGAAACGATTGTCTCAGCATTCCCAGCGTCTTAAGCTTAAGCCTAAAGATAAATGAGTTTGATAGTGCTTATAAGTTTTATTTTAATTATTTATTTATTTTCTATTTATTATAATTTTTTTTAATTTAATTGCTAGGTACATAACTAAGTGCGCTGAAACGATGGAGCGATACCAAATTGACATTTTAAAATCAGGTGACTTTTTAATTCTAAGAACACCAACCCAATGAAGGCTAAACATTATTTACATATGCAAATTAAGTAGTAAAGTGCTATGCCGATTTTAAACAAAAAAGGTTCGTGTTTACAAAGTTTAGAGAAGAGAAGAACTTTGCCATGATCACACAGGAGATATCAGTTGCGTGCCAACTGGCCATCAGCTATACTATTTGTGACTTAAGGAGGGAAGTGAGAATCAAACAAAGTGAGTCTCAAAGGCGATAACAGTTTAGATACGACTATTGGCAACAGGAATGTAGTAAAGCTAATTGACTCTACTCCCATGGATAGGCCAAACCGTCATGCTGTATGACGTTGCTCGAAATATATAAAGATCCTTGCCAACAGCCAAATTTCTTTAATAGCGCCGACCCTAATGAGTGCCCAAAGAGTATGCCAATACTGCTGTGTACCGGAACCCGCTGCATAGCGATATAGCAGCCAACGAGATGGATGATGATATAGCTAAAGAATATTGCGGAAAGGATTTAAATGAATCTGAAAACCTAACTTTCTGTGATCTAGTTAGGAGTATCGTGCACTGTGCTTACTATGAAACAACCAGGGTGTCAAGATACTTGCATCCGGTTGGGAGTTTTCTTAATTTAAAATGTATTGCAAAGTTCTTGAATTACATAAAATAAGGTGGCGACGGATTAGTTAATATTGGTGGGTAACATGGCTTGGATTGCATAAAAGACAATCTTACCTTGGTACAATTCTGACCTTTAAAAACGTGATATAGTAGAAAATTGTTTTAGGGGATTCCTTAAAGTCACGTTCTCTGTGTGTTGATATATCCGCCCAAATTTTTATTTCGCCTCTGACTGATAACTCAATTTAACGCTTTTATTTCGGTTTCTATATCCAAGCTATCTTCGGTATTGGTTTTGGTTCCCGTATTTCCGTTTTGGCATCAAATTCGGCTTTGGTCCATTTTTTTATTGCGGGGTTCGGTTTTCATTTAGATTCCGATTTTGTTTCTAATATGGGTATCGACACCATTTCCGGCGCGGTTTTAGTTCTAGGTTCGTTTAGATCTAGTTTAAGTATAGTTCTAGTTCTAGTTAAAGGTTTATGTTTTTATTCCGATTAGCGTACCCATTTCCAGAAAGCTGACATATCCACTTTTCTTTCCAATATCGCTACGATAATGTTCCGATTCGGTTTCTTATCCAAGTTTTGCCTTTATCTGAAGTTCCATTTTAAGCTTTAAGTTACAATTCCGTTTTGGTTTTTTTCCGTTCGGAGTGGGGTTTTCGCTGTATGTTCTGCAGCGCTTTAATTTTCTGTTACTGTTCCAATTTCGTTCTGGTTTAGGTTCCTGTTTCGTTTTGGGTTTTGGGTTTCGGTTACGTTTTGGGTTTCGGTTTCGGCTTACGTTTCATGAAAGCTGACAGCTCCATCCCCTTTCCCGGTAGCGGTACATGTGTCGATTATGATTCAGTGTAGGCTCCAATTTCGGGTTTGGCAATAGATTCAAAATCGTTTCTATACGCGGTGTCTATTTTGGTGCCAGTTTCGGTTCTGATTCGAGTTTCGGCTATATTTCTGGTAGAGATTTCGATTCTGTAGTTGCGATTTCAATTTCGTTTCTGGTTTCTTTCCAAATTCGAATTCAGGTTTGAATTCTGTTTCGCTGAATGTTTCGGTTTTGTTGCAGCTTTAGTTCCGTTTCACGTTCTGGTTTCTGCTTAAGGTTTTTATTGCGTTTACGGTTTCTGTAGAAATTCTGTTTCAGTTCTGGTCGTTTTGAGGTTCAAATCTCGTTTTGTTTCCAGTTTCGGTTTAGTTTTTCTTTCTCGACAATACTTTTATGTCACTATTTAGTCATATTACGTTCACAAATCACTGTGATTGAGAAGTCACGAGTTGCGCAATTGTCCATAACTCACGGTCTACATACTCTAATACCGCGCAGTATTTAAGTTTTGGCAAAAAATGTATAACGCAAAAAAATCCTAGATCATAAGCAAAGTGCAATGCAAAGTCGCACAACCCCCATTAAAATTTGCACCGCCTTTCAGCAGCTGGATTTAATATTTCCATGTTTTCGGATTTTCTTTTGTTCTTTATGCCACTCTTTAACATTTAAACTTTTTTGGCAGCTGCTCGCTATCAAAGTTCGCTTGAATGCATGTAAGCCCTGGCAAAAAAAAGAATCGATGCTTACATTTGTTTGTCGGCCTAAAATGTTGGTTGGCCACGTCGTCAGTTAATTTATAAGTTGGTTGGTTGGTTGGTAGGTTTGTTTGGTCCCACACTCGTTTACGGCCACAATTCAAAAAATGTTTTTTGTTATTTCACTTTGTTCTTTGTTGTTATGTAGCTCATAGACTGTTACTTTGGAATGGCTCAATATACAATTTATTACATTTTCAAAATCACAAACTTTTAGGTTGGGTCGCCGTCATGGCCAGCTTGGCTTGACAAGCCACACAGGTAAACTTACAAAGCAAAATTTATGTTTGTTCTTGATTTTCTATAGAAAATTTTGCAAAAGTTTGTCGTCGTCAAGTACAAAAGCGTTATCGTTGCCGTTCAACACTTCTCAACTCATCTTAATGGCGGGCACTAATAAGTGTCAAAATTGCCAATTGGCCATTTTGGATAAATATTTAGTTGTGTTATTCAAGAAGAACTCATTTAGCTCGGGAGCAAGTATTTATTTCTTACCAGCCGCTATAGATCAAAAAAAAATCCAGAGACATGAGAAACACAATAATGAAGAGATTTCGTATAGTGGAGGGACAACACTGAAAGTTTGGAAAGTCTGTAAAATAAGAGCGTGATGAACCTTAAAAGGAGACTATTAACTGTAACGTCCAGGGCTAAATTAAAGTAAGATATAACTTTAGTAAGAGCTTGGAACACAAGTACAACATCTAAGTCGTGACCGAAGACATTAACAACAGTCTTGTAAGGGAAGAAGCACTTGATCCGGCTCTCGAAAAATTCAACCTACATAATGAATCACTTCCCTTTAGGGTGACTGGCTGGTCTACTCCGTCGCGACCTGATATAAAATATATATTTATTATTTTAAACCGCAAAACAAAGCGTTAAGCAGAAAGTTGTTAGTGCGAGGATCCTGAGGTACTTTCTGAATAGATTGTGTGGTCGCAGACTGTGGGTCACATTTACCACATTACTTCTGTGAAGCCTACTATCAGACGAACGCTTGCAAACTATAAAGAAATAACAGAATCCACTCGGAGAGCTATAAGGGATTTAATCTGGCATGGTATCAGACTTAGTAGCAGCAAACACGGGGGGCTCTCTCCCAGGATGGTGCATTGGCTGTAGGATATATGGTCATGTCGCTTCCCTGGCGTTTTGGACTGGTGAAGAGCATTTGACACTTCGGAAGACGAGGACTTGCCTACAAACCCTACAAGGACACTAAACCCAATGCTGAATTTGTACCCGATTGAGGTCATGGGCGAAATGGTCGCAGGCCGCACGGCAATACAAATGAGTGATGCGGGATATAAGCTTGTGAGTTATGGGCACACCAGTATTATCACTGACTTCGACTGCACCCCTGGCAGCACAAATTACCACACGCCATGTTCCGATCCTATTGTGATATTTCCTCAAGTAATGAATGGAGTGGAAATTAATATGATATGGAAGCCTGGTGGACCTATTCACGGATATATGCAGGCTAGACGGAAGAGTTCGGGTGTCATATTCTGTCGAGAGCCCGCTGTTAGCCGGTAATTTAGGATGCCCGATTACTGCAACGTCTTCCAATTGGAAATTGCCGCCATTAGGGATGCTGTAAATGGGATACCATCCGCCGCTGTTTCTAATATGGAATCTAAAATCAACCCAATTAGACAGGCGATTATCAAAATGCTATAGTCTGCCACCGTGAGTTCAAGTGCTGTGAGGGATGGCTTGATCTCACTTGATCTAACTAGCTTCTGATAAAAATTATCTAGGTGACAGGGCATAAGGATATTCCAAACAATTTTCAGGCTGATATCTTTTTTTTAAATATATGTAATAATAACGTAAAAAAGCAAGAAAAATTAAAAATTAGTAAAAATCCGTTATGTGATAAGAAATTACTATGTAGATTAGTATTATATACTTCAATAGAGTTAATAGAAAAAAAAAAGTTCCCCCCCCCCCTGGAAACGCGCAGGCTATCAATCAGTGTCCTAGGAAAGCCCTCACTATGACGGCGAACTCCACTTATTAAGGGGATGAGGAGTAACCTATCCTGGCTCTCTTATCGAAATACCAAGCAAAACGGCAAAGCCAAATGCGTTGATGCACTACTACTGCAGCGCGTACTACTGCTGTGGATGCTACTGTTGTGAGTGCTACTTCTGTCACATCTATCCCTCAATAAAAACTCGAAATAATATAACCTGGACCTTTATTCCGTAACTGGCTCCCGAGCAGGAACGAGAAGTGAATCAGCGTATAAAATCTGGAACAACAAAAAAAGATTTAATCGAGCCAAAGTTCTAAATAAAAACAAACAAAAAATTATAACAATCGTTACAGTCAAGTTCATAGTATCTCGCCCTCAGGTACGGAATACGTCCAGCTTAGTAATAGTGGCAGCGCAACATGTTAAGAGAGGAGGCAGAAGACGACACAGAAGCATTTATTCCGGGGTGTTAATTTCGAAATAATAGAACCCGGACTTTATTTCTCAATTGGCGCCCGAGCCGAAAGGAAAAGCCAAGTAACACATACAAAATTACAGAGAGAAATATAAAATACAATAACAGAATCAAATTTCCCTCAGTGGAAGTGAAAAACGGGTTTTATAAATTATTCATTAAATTTCTTTTTCTATTTTTTGCAATTGAATAATTAGTGCTATCATACTTTTTTGTCAGTCATTCCGAGAACTTAGTTATCCAAATCCATTTCAACCGATTTTATACATCACTACCCGTTTAGAACCACCAAAGTCTTGAGTTGAACTTCGTCCACTTTGCATTTGCAATTCGCTGCACCGCACATCCGTGTCTGATAACCCATCAACATACCTTTCTCAATTAACATTTTTTACAATATTCGCACTTACATTTCCATTACGTCAATGCCCTTATGCTCTATGTTACATAACTGATTATTATGCAAGCACTCAGCTTCTATATTTTCGAGTTTGTTGTTATTATTACTATTATTAAAGCTGAGTTATTTAAAGTCAACTTTTAAAGTTCCTTCATCCTTAACAAGTAGTAGTTGTTGTTGTTGTTGAATTATTCAGTGCAAAAAACTCAGATCAAGAAGAGAGAAAATGAGCATCAAAAAAGACAAGAAAGTTTAGCGGGCTGAAGAAGAAGGGCAACAAGCTTAGTTGGGGTTGGAAATATAAATAAACGAATCAGCAAAACAATGCCACTGAGTGCAATCAAGAAATGTGGAACAGCCTTATTTCGTGCGACATTTGAGCGCCATTGAAATGTCATTCAAGCGTAGGACTCGGAGAAATGCGGATGATTAACTCGTCTTCTATGGAACTAACCATTGCAATGCAATTGACCAAGGACGACGACCACTGTCAAAAGAGTGTGGAAGTGAGTATGTGTTTGTATGTATGTTTAAGCAGAACACAATAAGATGCTTTAAAATGCTCTTGGCGGAGGTTTTGTGGTAAATATAAAACAAGTTGGTAACTTAATGCAGTGCTTTTTTGAGCTTTTGTGCTTGTCTCCAATTTCTACGAAATTTCAGATGACCTTTCAAGGAATATTTGTGATGGTTTCAATACATTTCGTTTCTAAGGCTATCGAAAGATGTGTAAGATATCACAGAAGATTAACTAGTTCGAAAGTTCTACAGCTCATAAGAAGCGCATATGCTAACTTCGAGGCTGGAACTTGAACTTACCCTAAGAATAGTGTTATCAAATAAACTTTTCAATTAGCTTCTAAAAGTGACTGAGACGACGTTCCTATGTCTGGCAGCTTCAAAACATGCAACGCGCCGTAATACAAGATCGTGAGAACAATAACTGCACTACACAGTGATGAGAGCTTTCTGTTTAATGTCTCACGGCGCGATGGTGCCCTAACGTTCCTTAAGAACAGTATTTGAAATAGGCATTCCTAAAAACAATTTCGAAGTAGTCCGGCTCTGCGGACGAGTGACCAAATTTTCCGATGTACTCGTGGGACCAAATATGAACTCTTCTAACAAAAACGCTATAATAAGTATTAATAAACCATCTGACTTGGATGACGTGGGCACAACGGTTGACAAAGGTAGAACGGCAAGACTACTAAGATTCTTACCACCTTGACAACTGGGACTCCGGATACTCCAACTTTCGACAGGACGTAAGTGACTCCAACGACAGAAGTTACGATGTCAGAGAAGAACACACTTCTCTCCTCCAGCTAGGAGAATATTCCAGTTGCTGCAGGGTGCGAGCAAATAAAGCCACAGGAGGTACCAGCCATAGTACCCAGAGGCAACTTCTATCCTCCGCGGTTACGGGCAGAAGCACTACCCATAATGCACCGCTGGTAACAGGGGACAAGAAGAAGAAAACACTACACCAGGTACGTAAGACCAAATACCAAAGGGCGCAGTATATGCTCGATAAAATCCGGAACGGAACCACTCCTAGCTACTCCAAGGATATCGGGCATTACAAGAAGTTATTGCGGAACTCGCAGCCTTCAACCGAGAACTTCAAAATTCTTATAACAACCCGAAGCCCGATCCGTTTCTCAAAAGAGGAACTGTTCTAAACACGACAACACTTTTGCGGCGGCATCGAAGAACCCCAAACAGAACTGGGTGGAAGTGGAGGTAAATCTGTCAATGATGGCGATGCTGTGTGAGATCGACAACCCGGCGGAACACCTCGCAGTGTTTTAATCCTCTGAAACCCTTCGGGGGTACAGGATATTCAAATGCGCTGGCCAGGCATCTTTGGATTTCCTCACGGAATGTGTAGTAAAAATCAGCGAAGGGTTTAACAACCTGGCGCTAATGCTAATACCCGCGAAGGAAATGACAAAGAGGCCACGGGCGTGAATTTTGTTGTCCCCTTGGAGAAATCAGGGGTCGCATTGGAATGCATCAAGCTGTCCTACAGAATCATTCCGGACATAGAGGACGGGCAGCTCATAAAATTTGAGGTACCAACCAAGACCAGTAAGCCGATCCTGGTTGCCATATATAGACCATAATATTGTTTCTGACTTTCGCATGGCAAAGAAGAACATGTTCATAGGAGACCGAACCCCAGATGAGGACGACCCTGAATAAATGGAAAGTCAACTGCTGCAGGACATCAACATTAGTAGTGGGGACTAAAGCAGCGAACATAAAATATGTTCAGACCAATCTGCAGCACTCAAGAGTGCTACAGAAAATCTGAAGGTCCTGCTTTAAGAATTGACATGAGCTTCATTCATAGACCCTTAATTTACAATCGAAAGGTTATGGGGCTGAACAGCAGTTCATATAATATGTTCTAGAGAGCGGATGAATATAATCAACGAGCGTGCATTTTAATAATAAGAAATAGTTTTAATGCATTCTTAGGTGAGAGCACCCATAATGTTATCGTGTTATCGAATATGTTACATTACTAACAAACGTGTGTTGTACCGAAAGGTATAAACTTTAAACCCATTTAGTTTCAAACCTTCTCTCAAATAATACTAAATAATATTAAAGAATGTAAAAAAATATGTCCAGAGAGTGCTTAAATTATGGAGGGAACACTTCTCTGCTCTCCTAAATGGAGGCAGCGATTCACCGCGCAGAGATGACGAACCCGACCCTGCAATCGATGATGATGGAATATATGTCTCCGCGCCCGTTTAAGACGAAGTTAGAATAGCAATAACCAGATTAAAAAACAACAAGGCCGTGGGCGCTGATGGATTGCCTGCGGAGCTATTCAAGTACGGCGGCGAGGTGTTGGTAAGGCGCATGCAGCAGCTTCGTAGCAAAATATGGGCGGACGAGTGCATGCCCGACGGTTGGCATCTAAGTGTTCTTTGCCCAGTCCACAAGAAGGGGGATACTGCAAAATGCACCAACTATCGTGGAATCAGCCTTCTTAATATCGCATATTGAAGCCCACCGTGAACTGGCTGATTGGACCTTATCAGTGCGGCTTCAGACCTGGTAAATCTACCATCGACCAAATTTTCACAATGCGCCAAATCTTGGAAAAAACCCGTGAAAAGAGAATCGACACACATCACCTCTTCGTCGACTTTAAAGTCGCCTTCGACAGCACGAAAAGGAGCTGCCTATATACCTCTATGTCTGAATTTGGTTTCCCTGCAAAACTTATACGGCTGTGTAAAATGAAGTTGAGCAACACCATCAGCGCAGTCAGAATTGGGAAGGGCCTCTCCGAGCCGTTCGAAACTAAACTAGGTTTCAGACAGGGTGACCTCCTATCGTGCGATTTATTTAATTTGATGCTGGAGAAAATTATACTAGCTGCAGAACTTAACTGCACTGGAACAATATTCTTTCTATAAAAGCGTGCAATTACTGGCATATGCTGATGACATTGATATCGTCGGCCTAAACACCCGCGCTGTTAGTTCTGCTTACTCCAAACTGGAAAAAGATGATGCTGAATGAGGACAAAACGAAGTACCTGCTGTCATCGAGCAAAGAGTCAACGCATATGCGCCTTGGCAACCACGCTACTGTTGGCAGCCATAATTTCTAAATAGTAAAAGACTTCGTTTATTTGGGAACCAGCATCAACACTAGCAACAACATCAGCACTGAAATCCAGCGAAGAATCAATCTGCTAAATGCTACTTTGGACTATGTAGGCAATTGAAAAGTAAAGTCCTGTCTCGGCGAATGAAAATTATACTCTACAAGTCACTTATCTGGGGGATTAGTCCACGCATGAAAATTAAAAATTTAATTCTCATTTATAAAAAAAATTATTATTCATTTAAAGAATGTTAAATTGTTTCAAAAGTGTCGGTTAACATTGCAATATAAAATGCATTAAATATAAACACACACACTTGTATGCCAACAACAATGTCTGTACATAGTTGGGAGAGATGATGATCCCGGGATCCTGGTATACTTTAAATCCCGAAAATCCCGTGGTTTTTGGAAACTAGTCCCGGCATTGTTGAAAATAGCATTTTAATATCCTTTTACATAATCCGTCTATTACGAGCAACACGAGGGAAACAAAAAAAATTTTATATCTAGGGCAAGATTTTTGCTAATGGTTTAAAAAAAAAATTTTTTTTTTTTTGCTTCTGAGAAATTGTCTGTCAAATTACAGAGTTTGGAAAAAAACATTTAAAAGTACATTTGAATTTATGAAACTTATAGAATTTTTCATCTTTTAAGTTCGTTAATTTACCTAAAAGTAGGAGTGATACTTCAAAATCTATTTCCAGATTCTAGAATTTTTTTTTTTGCTTCTGAGAAATCTTAAAAGCAAAAAAAATATTTTCTTAAAACTCAAAAATGGATTTTGAGAAGTAAGTGTGGTACTTTCAAGCACGGTAACGGTCTTAAAAAAAGAAGTAACTTCAAGCAGTGACATGACTTCCAATGTACATAAAAACCGTGTTTTTTCTACTTTAGAGTCGAACATCTCAAAAACTAGAGCCAAATTGACAAACTTCATATTTTTTCGTGCAGCAGTAATATTCAGCATACATAATTTAAAATTATTTTCAACCAAACTTGCCCCAAAATGGATCTTGTCCATTGTTATGCTTATGCGTTTTGAAAACTGTTTGAATAAAACAGCTGAGTTCATACTCAGCGAAATATTGCATTTAATGGCCGAGACACAATGTGGTTTTTCATATAGAAACGTTCAATGAAATCTTATGCATTCCAGTAGCATCGCTACAATCACGCAAGATGTTGCGTTTGTAAATATGAAGGAACTTCAACCTTGGCAATTGACGTTTATTTCGCCTTGCCCATTCACGTACAGTATTTTGCTACAAGCTTCACACTACACATGAAATATACTTGCTAACATATTGTGACGAATATTACAGGCACTAAGTGATACTCACATCACTAGTCTGATGCTAAGTAAATGAAGCCACAACAACAATAAAGCAGGCAGTCACTTGTATCTACATAAACGAATCAATCGTTATGTCTACACATATGCACGTACACGCAGCGGAGAAGAGACGCACAAACACATGCATATATCTTATCTGAGATGCTCCCAAAAGTAGGCAATTATCTGTGGAAGTGTCACTCACATATACACGCGCATATGAGAAGCTATACACGTGCATCTGTAGTTGTAATTTTATAGCAGTAACTAAGTAAATTCTGGAAACGCCTAGAAGAATGGAACGAGGAAATCGAAGATTATAAAAAGCAGCAACAGTAGAGCCACGACAATCAGTTTGATTTAAGCAAGCGATCAGTTGCGAAGTGTAAGTATTATGTGAAGTACTTTAATAAAGGTCATTTTGCATTACTGAATAGTGAAGTTATTTATTCAACAGTTTAGTGATTCGAACGTTAGTAGAAGGTTGTAAATAAGAGAAATTCCAATAGATTCGTTACAATATTTTATGTCCTATTGCAGTTTCTAGCTGTGAAAAATGTTAGAAAAATTACCAAATAGTGGGAAGAATAATTTCACTTGCAAAGTGTGAAAGCACCCTTGGCCAAAGCAAATGTCAAATTCTTCTGCTTGCAACAAAAGTTGGGAGTTGTTTTTCATGTCAGATGGCGCCAATGTCGCTGTACTCATGACGCATACGATTGTGTTAAACGAATCTATATGAAAAGCTGCTTAGTGACTGGGATTTAACATGAAAAATATACACATAAATTAAGTTGTGTTTTTGTACTATTTCCATATGTGTTGGTACATATGTAATGCAATTGTTGTCAAAAACCATAAACAAATCTATATGGCTAGATTTCGGGACAATCTCGAGATCCTTGGACTGAACTTTCAGATCCCGAAAAACTCGGTAAGAAAAAAATTCCAAAAATCTTCATCACTAGTACGTAGATTTAAGTAAATGTAGAAAAACGCGTTGTGTCAATTATGTTTTATTGGCCAGTTACGTTAATATGTTACGAATAAAAACGCATAAATTTGAATAGGATTGCATGCTAAAGTGGGGGAAACATGAATTACCCCAGGGCACTTAAAATGCTAAGGTCACTTGAAATGCATTTAAGCTTTTGCAATATTGGGAAAGTGTTTAAAAATGTTGGTGGAATTGATAAAAGAAAAATATTTATTGCAATGCAGTTCAAATCCACTCTGTTGACTCCTTTCAAAAACGGCACTCGTGCGCTCATTGCCAAATCATTGAGTAAATTTTAAATTTAATACTTGATTGTCCTTGAGTTGAAAACGAAATTAACGCGTCACTGCATTCTGATGTGATGTATAAGCAAATTGTAAAGAATTATTAGAATTAGTTAATAATTGTATATTGATACATAAATTAATGGTTGGTATTTGGTAACCATGGTAACGAAACGTAAATTTGTACAGAACATACCTCATAGGCATTACATTCAGTGCAGGACATCTGATGTCTTCTTAATTTATATAAACAAAGTCTACAGCGTTGGTGCGATGGCTGATATTTGCCTTAAAAGGCTTTTAAATTTATATGAAGTATAGATAAATTATTATTATTATTATTAATTGGTCTGGAAGCATGTGCAGATCTATTGTGCAGGACCTTTCAGCCTAATTTTGTATCTGGAAGCTCTTGATGTATCTAAGTACCTCTTCAAGCTTTTTACTCCATATCACATAGGGATTAAGAGTCCCACCACCTAGATGGGATAGTCTCTGCCTAGCTAGAGCGACGCATTCGCAGAGAATGTGAACCGGCGTTTCATCATCCAGCTCACAAAAACGATAAATTTGGGTATCAGATAGATTTAATTTACTTAGGTGATATCGTAGACCGCAGTGTCCCGTGTAGTACCCAGTAAGAGTTTTTAGGTCCTCCCTGCTTAGGTTAATGAGTTTGGCTCATACTTTCGTTGCCGGAAGTATAAACAGTTTGGCCTGCCTTTGCCCTGGGCAATCAATCCAGTGACGTCTGAATTGTTTAGTTTCCCAGTTACTTATAGTTTCCCTGGTGTGTGCTTTTGTGAGTCCACAAAAGGGCTCTGAACCATTGAATGCTGATGTAGCACCCTGCTTTGCTAGGTAATCTGCATGTTCATTACCTCCATATCCTGATGTCCGGGAACCCATCCCAAAAATACCTTGTTTTTGCTCCCAGGGCATTAAGGATTTCAGTGCATTCATCCACCAGCTTAGATGTAACTATGTAGGATTGCAAGGCACGCAGTGCCGCCTGGCTGTCTGACATAATGTAGATGCTCTTCGATGTTGAGCCTCTCCGCAGACATTCTCTACCACAGACATCTATTGCATGAATTTCTGCCTGAAATATGGTGGCGTAACATCCCATTGGTATCGATTTTTTGAAGTTTGGCCCATAGATGCCAGCTCCTGTTCTTCGTCATCGAATTTCGATCCATCCGTATACCAGACCTCTGAGTCAGGGTCGTTATAAGGATTCCCTATTTCCCAGTAGGTCCTGTCCACAATGGACACTTGAAAGTTCCGTTAGATTCTGAGCTTAGGGGACATTACGTCACGCAGTTGTAATGAGGGATTTCTTATGAACTTTCTTATTACTTTCATATGCCCTATCATATTTCCTTCCTTCAACTCAGAAATATTTGGAAGCCTTAGTGCACCTAGTGTTGCCTCTTTCTCTATCAGAATAGGGAAGGGAGATATTCCCACTAAAGCACTAAGTGCGTCAGCAAAGGCGGTTCCCATCGCACCCGTTATGCGAACGCAAACTAATCGATGCAGTTTGCTTAGTTTAGCTGTTGCCTTTCCTTGCCTTCTGCCACCAAACTAGAGAAGCATAGGTGACTATTGGCCTTACGACAGTATTAAATGTCCAATATATCATTTTTGGACCAATCCCCCATGTTTTGGCGTAGAGACGAGTACAGGCGAAGAAAGCTCTTGTTGCCTTGTTTAGGATAGCATCCAAATGAGCATTTCATGTGAGGGTTCTATCCAGTGTGACCCCTAGATATTTAGCCTGCATTGAGAATTGTATATTTGTACCACCCAGGGATGGTTCTGGGATGAATACTTTCCTTCTCCAGGTGAAAGGCACTATAACAGTTTTGTTGGGATTTATAGGCAATCCGTCTCTATGATACAAAGGGCTTGTTGCATGCGATATGATAATGTATCTTCGTGCATCCCTTTGATGCAAATAACTAGGTCATCTGCATATCCTTGTGTGTCAAATCCCTTGGTTTTCATTAACTGAAGGAGGTCATCAATGACCAGGGTCCACAGGAGAGGGGAGAGCACACCTCCTTGTGGTCAGCCTCTTGTGGCCGTAATTGATTCAGTTGTCCCTCCCAGTTCCAAATGGATTTGTCTACTCTTTAACATAGACAGCACCCATCGTATTATTATAGGGCTTATGTCCTTGTCAATCATAGCTTGTTCGATAGCTTGATGTGTTGTGTTATCGAAAGCCCCTGATATATCAATAAAAGCGCAGAGGGCTATATTTTTGACTCTAGAGCCGTTTCATTTTTTACCGTGAGACTATGAACAGCCGTCTCCGTGGATTTCCCTGACTGGTAGGCGAACTGATTCCTACACAGAGGGAGTTTATTTAGATTGACCTCCCTGATATACTGATCTAAGATTTTCTCCATACCTTTTAGGAGAAACGAGCTCAGGCTTATTGGTCGATACGACGAGGGCAGTTGCTCGGGTTCCCTGGCTTTGGTAAGAATACTACCTTAACCTCTGCCCACCTGCTCGGGATATGGCCGAGCAGTAGTGATGCCATATGTAAAGTGGAAAGGACTGGGACTATATGCTTTATCCCTTGCTGTAATAGACAAGGATAGACCCCATCCGGTCCTGGTGACTTGAATGGGCTGAAGTTAGACAAAGCCCATTGCACTCGTTTCACAGTGGTGAGATGTGTTGCTAGGCTTTCTTCATTACCACTGATCGTTGGCAAATCTGCCATTATAGGTGGTGATTGATAGCCTGCTGTGCAGTCAGGAAAGTGTGTTTCGAGTAATAGTTTGCTCGTCTCTTCCGGTCGCGTGGTGCAGCTCCCATCTGTCAACGTGCCAATTACATTTCTGTTCTTCTTCATTAATCTTTTCACAGTGTTCTCTCCAGGTAGCCCTTTTAGATTTCCTAAGTTCTTTATTGTAAGATGTTAGTCGCCCGTAGCTCTCGATTTATTGAACAGCTTCCTAGCCTGGCATCTTAGCTACCCAAGCTTTTTGTTCCACCAAGGCACATCACGTTGTGTACGTATCTTTCCTTGGGGGCAACTTTTATTGAAAGCTGTTTTAATGTCTGAGTGGAGCTATTCAACTTCCTTCTCAAGCTCCTGCACGGTGGTTATAGGTCGCTATAAGCTGTTACCAGCTTCCTCAATAATAAAACGGAAAAGCTCTCAGTTCGTTTTCCTGGGATTTCTAAAAGCTGGCATTTGTTCCGGAAAGTGACCAATGTCGAATACGATGTGTTTGTGGTCCGACATTGATTCCTCTCCTGAAACATGCCAGTTAGTGACGGTGCTGGCCCTATTATGGCTGCACAGAGTAAGATCTAAAACTTCCCCTCTAATATCATTTACAAAGGTGAGCTCATTGCCCCGATTGATAATGCTTATATTATTACTACTGATGAACTCAATGAGGTACTCACCCCTGTTGTTGATGTTCGTACTACCCCATGTTGTATGATGGGAATTTGACTCAAAGCAGAGGATCCATGGTGTGCCACTCTGCTGACAGTATTTGATGAGGGCTATTGTTTGGGTTGTTGGGGCCGTTTCTTCCTCCCCCGGAAAGTAGGCATAGGCCAAGATTGCCTCTTGTTCCCCTCTTGGGGTTGGAATTTTAGCCCAAACTGCTACGAGATCAGCCGTCATAAACTGTAAAAGGGGAAGAAACATTAGTTTGTTGCTTAAAAGCATCGCCGCTCTTGGGCGAGAACTGGTGGCATAAATTAACTTACCATCAGTACTGTTCAGGCCTTTTACGGCACCGTGTTGAATTCACGGCTCCTGGATGAAGGCTATTCCCAGACCTTCTTCTGCAAATTTTTTAATTAGGACGTCTGAGACTGCCTTGGCATGGTGAAGATTCACCTGAAGGCATTTCAGACGTCTTTTCTTTTAGGCTTTGATAGGGAGGGGAGACACTATTTATGGTCTTTGCGGCCACGTGTAGCCACCTTCCTTGTCCTATTGTTAAGCGACATTACGGCTTCTTCAGCCGTTCGTCTTCGTCCTTTTTGTATTCCGTTTCCTGACATTGAGGCTCCCACGGGGTGGTTGCCTTGTTGCCGGGTTTTGGGGGACAGGTTGGCGGACTGTCGCTGCCTCGTTTGGCCTCTTTGGGCCAACACTAGACTCAGAAGGCCTGGGCTCTTCTTGAGAAGGTTTTTGGGGGGTGCCGATTGACTCGGCAAATCCTGCTTTTCAGTAGGTAAATGCCTACTAGATACCTTCTGGTTCTTCTAACAGCACGGTTTGTCATCGTCAACCGTATCATCCCCCTCACCCTTATTGTCACTGCCGCTGGTATTTATATTTACCAGGGGCAGGGATGGCTTGTGTTTGGGCCTTAACTTGACCCTGTAAAACCCACAGAACATCAAGTAGTTGCGTTGCTTTAATAGCTCCGCAGACAACGGATCGACGGCTATAGTAACTTCCGCCACCGTGAACTTTCGAATCCGGTTGAGGATTCTCCAGTTCCTGGTATTCAAGCCGACATTTTGGGCCTCAGCTAACTTCAAGATGTCGTCGTTTGAGGGGCATTCCTCTTCCTTAAAGTACCCCACGAGAATGATACGACGAGGTATATCCGCATCAGATACCACCTTCAGCTTGGCACCTTGCCATGGAGTGAGCTTTGGGGCGATAGCCCTTAGCCACTCCGTGGTGGTTGCATCCCTGTAGGTGATAGAAAGCCAGCCAGGGCGAGGTGTGCAACCGCTAAAGGTGGGCTTTATAGCACCATCTTTTTGGCTCATCACCTCTCCCAGGATGGCCTTCTCTATGGTCTTCAGTTCCCCTGAAGACCAGACCGTGGCTGGATAGTCGGGAGGTATAATGCCCAGCCTTACCCCACTCAGGACATCCCTGAAAGTTGCCGACTGCTTGGCTGTTGCATCACGATGGGGAGGCATGGTTGCCTCTACATTTGATGCATAGCTTTCCACAGGTTTTGACAATATTTTTGTATTGCCAGCTGTGGGCAGCGACATCTTTTTGGGCTCTCTCTCTGATGGAGTCGAGCTATCTGAGCGGCCTATTTTGGCTGACCCCTCACCACGTACCGATCCCAAGGGTTCTTTGGCAAGTCCCCTGGCTTCATTTTAGCTAATCGCCCTGGCCAATAATCGCTTGAGACGTTTTCGAGCGGCACCGCTTAGCCGATCTCGGTCTGTATTGCGGCCAGGCTGATTGCTTTTCGCCGGAGAGGCGAGGAGCCTCTCTTCATCCTCCGGCGAGACTGTGGATTGTGACTCTACCCGATTTGCATCCTGCAGAGTCCCCACATCTGCCATCTCCACGTCATACAGGGGACTATTCGGCCCCGGAAAGTCTGTAGCGACAGCTGATTCGGCTTGCACCGAAAGGTCGTAATCGACCTGATCTATTGGGAGCTGTTCAGTTCTATTATAGTTGTTTTTATATTATTTTTATCCATAAAAATACCCACGAGTATGGGGGAAGGTATGTCGGCTGGGACATAGCCCCCAATATCCCAGCAAGACTAATTACAACCAGAGGGCGTAAGGTATCTGGAGGCCACCGTTATAAGACACACTAACGTAGTGCCATTCATCCCATGAGCACGGTTCGGATGACACTCGGAATTACGGGTTTACCGAGTTGCCCTCTCTAGATCCGCCATATTTATTAGCAATGCTTGGGCACCTTATTCAGTGACTCTTCGCCACGTATGGCCGGTCTTGAACTAAAAATAGCACCTGTTTATAAGAAAACTTGGCCCAGGGGAAACGGAGTGCGGATGGGAGATGTGAGAAGAAGGGAAAGCTGGTTGAAGGGAGGAGGAACGGGTCGCCGCTCGCATTCGCCGCCGAAGCGCTACCAGGTGTCACCGCGAGGAGGCTCCACCCCAATGTGGGTGGAGGGTGCAAGCACCTACGAGTCGACGTTTGGGATGACGCCGGTGTGTGCAAGGCGAGACATCCCCATCAAAGACATCCAAATATGGATAAATATTTCATATTAGAGGGTGAACCACCACATTAAGATCAATACTTCTATGGGTATTTCATTTCATTTCAGAAAATCATCAAATTTGGTGCAACAACTCCATTTGATGGCTTTAAAATCATTTGACGTCAAAGTATATACTTGTAACCCACATACATAAATACATATGAATAGATATGTTGATTTATAGGAACTTAGCTATTTTGAAATACAAATGCAACATTAAGCCAGAGTGATGATGTTACATTTATCTAAATACAGGGAATGTTGCTGTTTTATGTACTCAGTAATAGCATTGATGCTCCAATAACTCAAAGTGTCACAGCACTATTATGAAAGCTCATCAGCCAGTGAAGCTCAGCCTTAAGCAATTTAAATAACAAAGGACCGCGAAAGAGAGATTACCTACTGTTGATTACAATGTACATGACATGTATGTATGTTTGTATGTATTACTGTGATATACTGAGCTTAGATGATAATTCTATACATTTACATAAAAATATTTCTAAATGTATTCTAGGATGCGTAAATATTTATGCAACGTTCTTCGCAATTTCACTAAAATTGGAAGAAAAAAATCCTCTAGAGCCTCACTCTAAAGAAACTTTTGAACCTAATCAGTTTTAAAATTTTTTTCGTATATTTCGAAACCAGTACAGTGAAAACACGGCCCTAAAAAAAGAAACAACGAAATTATTTTCTTTGCAAAATGGATGGAAAACCCCAAAAAAGAAATAAGGTCCCCGGACTTTGTTGATGTGTAAAAATATTTTTTCACGGTGTGGGACAATTCTGAATGTTAGTGTAGTTATGTAAGTGTAGGCTTTGTAAGTGATAAGCCATATAAGGGATGTATGTAGAATGTAAATTCAGGCGTAACATTGTGTAAGCAAAGGCGTAGTGTGTGGTATTGATATGACTTATGGAATAATAGAGAATGTAATCGTAAGTGTGGTCTCTACACTGCAGCTTAATGTGAGATCAATGCAGATACGTGGTAGAGTTAATATGAGTGAAATCACGTAGCAGTAAAATTCTCTGAGCATATGATAATTTTAATGCATACAAGTGCACGAAGAGATTTATACATTGTTGAACATAAAGAGCCAGATATATACTGATAAACATGAGCAAAAACGTAATTTTTATTACTGGTTCGTGAAGTGTTTATAAAATCAAAGAACGTGGTTAGGAACTCAGGCTTAAGTTGGATATATTCTTGTTGAGGGCTTGCTGTTTGTAACGTCTTTGTACACGCAAAAAAATAAATAAATAAAATAAATTAAATTTCAAAAATAAAAGTAAAAAAAAAAACTAAGCTAAAAAAAACTAAGCTAAACAAAACAAAATAAAAAATAGAATAAACCCAATATAATAAAAAAAAAGTTAAGTAACCAAATCAAGCAAAATTAAGTAAAATAAAAAAACATGAAATAAAATAAAATAAAATAAAATAAAAAAGGAATAGAAATAAATAAAATGAAAAAAGAATAAATAAAATAAAATAAAATAAAAAAAATATTTTAAATACTCTAAAATAAAATAAAATATACCAAACAAAATCAAATAAAATAAAAATAATTATATAACACAAATAAATAAAAAAATTTGTTAGGTAAAATAAAGTAAAATTAAATTTAACAAGTAAGGAAGGCTAACTTCGGGTGTAACCGAACATTACATACACAGCTGAGAGCTTCGGGTAACCCTGGAATGTGTTTGTACAATATGTGTATCAAATGAAAGGTGTTAATGAGAATTCCAAAAGGGCGTGGGCCTTAGTTCTATAGGTGGACGCCTTTTCGAGATATCGCCATAAAGGTGGACCAGGGGTGACTCTAGAATGCGTTTGTACGATATGGGTATCAAATGAAAGGTCTTAATGAGTATTTTAAAAGGGAGTGATCCTTAGACATCGCCATAAAGGTGGAACAGGGGTGAATCTAGAATGTGTTTTTACGATATGGTTATGAAATGATTGGTGTTAATGAGTATTTTAAAAGGGTGTGGGCCTTAGTTCTATATGTGAACGCTTTATCCAGATATCGCCATATAGGTGGACCAGGGGTGACTCTATAATGTGTTCGTACGATATGGGTATCAAATTAAAGGTATTAATGAGGGTTTTAAAAGGGAGTGCCCCTTAGTTGTATATGTGAAGGCGCTTTCGAGATATCGACCAAAATGTGGACCAGGGTAACCCAGAACATCATCTGTCGGGTACCGCTAATTTATTTATATATGTAATACCACGAACAGTATTCCTGCCAAGATTTCAAGGGCTTTTGATTTCGCCTCGCAGAACTTTTATATTTTCTTCTACTTAATATGGTAGGTGTCACACCCATTTTACAAAGTTTTTTCTAAAGTTATTTTTGTGTCAATAAACCAATCAAATTACCATGTTTCATCCCTTTTTTCGTATTTGGTATAGAATTATGGCATTTTTTCATTTTTCGTAATTTTCGATTTCGAAAAAGTGGGCGCGGTTATAGTCGGATTTCGGCCATTTTTTGTACCAAGATAAAGTGAGTTCAGATAAGTACGTGGACTAAGTTTAGTAAAGATATATCGGTTTTTGCTCAAGTTATCGTGTTAACGGCCGAGGGGAAGGACAGACGGTCGACTGTGTAAAAAAACTGGGCATGGCTTCAACCGATTTCGCCCATTTTCACAGAAAACAGTTACCGTCATAGAGTCTATGCCCCTACAAAATTTCAGAAGGATAGGTAAAGTTTTGTTCGACTTATGGCATTAAAAGTATTGTAGACAAACTAAATAAAAAAGGGCGGAGCCAGCCCATTTTGAAATTTTCTTTTATTTTTGTATTTTGTTTCACCATATCTTTACTGGAGTTGAATGTTGACATAATTTACTTATATACAGTAAAGATATTCAATTTTTTGTTAAAATTTGACTTAAAAAATTTTTTTTTTCTAAAGTGGGTGTGTTCTTCATCCGATTTTTCTAATTTTTATTTAGCTGATATATAGTATTAGTAGTAAAGTTTCTGCCAAATTTCATCATGATATCTTCAATGACTGCCAAATTACAGCTTGCAAAACTTTGAAATTACATTCTTTTAAAAGTAGGCGGTGCCACGCCCATTGTCCAAAATTTTACTAATTTTCTATTCTGCGTCATAAGGTCAACCCATCTACCAAGCTACATCGCTTTATCCATCTTTGGCAATGAATTATCGCATTTTTTCGGTTTTTCGAAATTTTCGATATCGAAAAAGTGGGCGTGGTTATAGTCCGATATTGTTCATTTTAAATAGCGATCTGAGATGAGTGTCCAGGACCCTAAATACCAAATTTGATCAAGATACCTCAAAATTTACTTAAGTTATCGTGTTAACGGACAGACGGACGGACGGACTGACGGACATAGCTCAATCAAATTTTTTTTCGATACTGATGATTTTGATATATGGAAGTCTATATCTATCTCGATTCCTTTATACCTGTACAACCAACCGTTATCTAATCAAAGTTAATATACTATGTGAGCTCTGCTCAACTGAGTAGAAAAATCTGTATTTTAATTAGCCAGACATGCTCATATTGTTTTATACAATTGTTTATTGTTATTGATATTAGAGAAAATTGCAAAAAGCAAATAAAGGTAAATTTAGCAAGTAAGGCAATCTAAGTTCGGGTGAAACTGAACATTACATACTCAGCTGTCTTCTTGAAACGCTATTGTTGTTAATAGCGTTACAAGGCTGCGCAATAATATATATACATATGGTTCTATTCTGAACTAATTTTTCTTCGAGTTATGGCTCCCGAAATATAGAAAATTGCTTAGTCATAAAAGGGGCGGTGCCACGCCCATTTTTTTTAAATTTGAAGTTATTCCTATTTATTGTTATAAATCCACTTGGGAAATGAAATATCATTGATATAAAGCTCTTTTTTACAAATATATATGACTAGGCCTATGAAAAGGTGGCTTATGACTCAAAAAAGAAATTTCGAGAAACAGCTGTTAAAGATAAACAATGCATTTCTTCAGTTTCTTAGTAGTACTTCTTTTGCATAATGAACCGTCATGCCCAAAAGGCAAAGCACAAACCAGTTTCTGACCGATATTTTGGCTCCATTGCCATCGAAAAAAATGCTATCAAAAAATCAGAGGATGCTTCACCAGCCACCAAAGGGGCATCGAAGGAACCAAAGGCTTCATCGTCTTTCATTTGTGCTCTTCTTTCTCTACATTTTTAGTACACTTCTAAGCAAGTTAGGACTTTCTAGTTTTCACCACGTGAAAGAGCGTAACAAAAACTATCGAAACCAGAAAAAAGTGGAAAATATTTTTTCATAGACCGGGTCGCATATAGCTTATTTTATACGTCCACGTCCCTTTTAAAAATCTTTCATATAAAAGTGGGCATGGTCCTTAACCGATTTCGTCAATTTTTCTTCAAAGCATTCCTTATAGTAATGGCAACCTCTCCGCCGAATTTTGTTGCGATAGGTTTAACGATTTTTGATTTATGATTAATAATATTTGTAAAATTGATTTTATCAGAAGGGGCGGAGCCACGCCCATTTTAAAAAATGTTTTCAAAGTTTTATCAAGAGTCTCAATGCCAGTCCACAGGTCAAATTTCAACATTCTAGGTGTATTATTTACTAAATAATCAGATTTTTTGTGTTTTCCAAAATATTATATATTTACAAAAAGTGGGCGTGGTTATCATCCGATTTCATTCATTTTTAATACCAATCTACTCTGCGTTCAGATAAGCTCGTGTAACAAATTTGGTGAAAATATTTCAATATTTGCTCAAGTTATCGTGTTAACGGGCAGGCGGACGGATGGACGGACATGGCTCAATCAAATTTTTTTCGATGATGATGATTTTGATATATGGAAGTCTATATCTATCTCGATTCCTTTATACCTGTACAACCAACCGTTATCCAATCAAAGTTATAATACCCTGTGTACAAGTACAACTGGGTATAAAAATATATGTATGAACAATTTAAAAAATTACATAAAGTAAAATAAAAAAAAAAATTTATTTATATAAAATAAATGAAAATAGAATTAAATTAAATCGATTTTTTATCGAAAAGCTATCGGCACTTTAATAAAATGTTATAGATATGTCGTCAAATAAGATTACTTTTACTTAGGTAAAACTATCGATTATTTATCAGAGTGTTGCCAATTGTTACAATTTTTTTTGAAAGGTTTCCCATTTAGCACATCTGTAACCCCATCCTTTAATAAGTAGATAAGAAACCAAGAGGAAGCCGTTGATAACAAAGCAATAACTAGACGATTATAATGTGCTATCGGTAATAAGCCGATAATAAAACAATATCTTTCCGGTATTAGTTGTTACCGATAAATATCCGGCGAAAATCTTCGCAAAAGGCCCAAAACTATTTGTTTTTGGTAAAGTAACCCATGCTGTGACTTAAGCTGCTAGCTCGTATTAACTCAAAAATATGAGTTTCTTTGCTGTAAACCTGTTTACACATCTTGTTTTACAAGTACTTACAATTCACGCTATTTTTCCCCATGCAATCCACGTGGTATCCGTTTCTCCGACTCTCACTACTTTTTCAACTATCAGTTACACTCTCACAACCAAACTTCATATAATTCTTTAACGATTTCTCAGCATTCGACCATGGTATGACAATTTCAAGGTTATATAAACCATTGTACAACATTTCTTTTTGCCGAATTCTTTCCACATGCTTCCCTTTTATTTGGAGCTTTACTCCCTCCCTCACACTTCTGCTTCTGTTTTTTCTTACTCTCCTCCCTTTTTTCCTGAGCTGACTTGTCAAATCCTTCTTCCTCTCCTTTATCGCTCTTGTTCTTTCTCTTTCCAGTCCTTTTTTCTTTATTTCCCTCTGCCACTCGCTCTACGAATCCCAGCCAGCTCCTATCGTTTTTCCTATTACACACTATTCAAATTGACTATCCTTTCTTCCTTTTCAATTACATTTTCACTGTTTCATCCTTTTGAATGCCATTGTTCGTTTTCTTCTTCTTTCCACTTCCTTTCCACTCCCTCTCTGGGTTTCTCAATTTTAGTTCTTCCTTTCACTTACATGTAGAACGAATACTAAGTGCACAAAATGGATCCTTCATAGGCTACTCTTTTCACAATCCTCATTTCCAATTACAATAACAATAAAAAGAATAAAATAAGATTGAGTAAAGACACACAAAAAACGCTTAACCTATAAAGTTACAAAATGCATCAGCAGCATACAACGACAAATACTTTTACCGCTACTCTTGCTGTTTATACTGTAATATCCTGATTCCATTTTCTTGACATTTGTGCACTTTGAAAATCGAATTTTTACTTTTTCAAGTACAGACAAACTTACATTCGTAGCGAAGTTTCTTAGGATCCTTAATGTATGACAACTTCTATGCTCGCGTTTGTATGTTTGTGTGTGTGTATGTATGTATGTATGTATGTGTGGAACACAGCGCTACCTTTCACATTTAATATGCTATAACTTTTTATAAAAACGCCTTAAGTGTTCTCCAATGCTTGTCCGTTTTAGTGCGGTCTTTGTAAATCCTTCAAATCCTGCTGGTGCTGCTCCTTTCATTTCTTTGCAGTAAGCACCTATTGACCTCTGCTATTACTTACTTACTTTTTCCTTTCGCTTACATATGTGCACAAGTCATGTAAAGTTGGAAATGTGGTAACTCAGCGATAGAAAGAAGTAATACATACATACGAGTATATGGCACTGTACGTAGGATATGTGCAACGTCGTCGAGCTCTAATGAGGTCAGGAGCGAAGAGTTTATTCATTTGTATGTAACCAAGTCGCAATTTGCGGTTTCTCCACTTTGTTGACTTAACTATAATGAAGTTTGGATCGGGGGGTAATGTGATAAAAGCATTTGCAATATCATTAAGTTCTATGTTTTATTGTATGTGTGTATGTATATATGTATAACATAGCTACCTCCAAAAAAACATATGTGTGAAAATCAATTATCCTACATGCGGCAGAAGTTAAGCAATTGTAAATGTGTTTTTAATGGCCTAGAGCAGATGGAAAGGTCTCAAATTTTATTAAAGCTCGTGAGAAAACTTTTAAACACTTCAACTTGAAGCAGGATAAAAAATAATTCTGGACTTTGGTTCTATCTTAAACGTTTTATAGAATTTAGACAATTTTTGAAACCTCTTAACTAAAACAAGTAAGGACGGGACTGTCTTCGGCTGTGCCGAAAACTTCATACCTTTCAAGAATGGGGCTGAACAATAATCTTATCCCGTTCGTAATCTCCAAATTATCGGATTTTTAAGATAAGACATATATAGTGAACAGATGTACATACCTAAACGATTTTTAAGATAAATATAAAATAAAAAAAATGGCAAAAAACCCCCTTATCTGAACGATCGGTTGTATGGGATATATATTATATATAGCTCCGATCGAAATGATTTTTGCAGGAAATCGTTTATGATATATTAGAATAAATATCACCAAGTTTAACGTGTTTATATTGGAAATTAAGGGAGAAATTTCCAAAAATCTTATTATCTGAACGATCGGTTGTATGGGATATATACTAACTATTTATAGCTCCGATCAAAGTAATTTTTTTAGATAATCTTCTATGATATATTAAAATATATATCACCGAGTTTCACCTTTATACTTTCTAAATTGCGGCAAGAATGACCAAAATCGTTTTATCTGAACGATCGGTTGTATGGGAGATATATGTTATAGTGGTCCGATCCTACCGGATCCAACATATGTCTAATATAATATAAAAATACATCCTTGTGCCAAATTTCATTGAGATATCTCAAAATTTGATGAACTAGTTTGCGGTAAAACAGACAGACGGACGGACAGACGGGCATGGATATATCAACTCAGCTCGTCGCCCTGATCAATTCGGTTTACTTAACGGTGAGTCTATCTTCTATATTTCTCAACGTTACAAACATCGGGCCAAAGTTAATATACCATTTCATGTTCATAAAAAAAAACGATAACCGAAGTCTGTTGCCTTACCAGTTTTGCTCTAATAAAGTGTATGTGTATAGGTTAAGAGTCTAACTAAATTATTTTCTGGAGGTATAATGCCTTTTTTCTTACAAATGACACTAGAGTACCCCGCAAACTTCGTTCTGCTCGAAAATGGGTTTGCCTGCATTTAAAAATTTAGCTTCGTTCCCCTTCTTTACTATCTATGCCATTTTCTTCTACTTTATCTGACATTTTTCTTATAATTCTTGTCCATCCCTAATTCCATTTTTCTGCCTCCCATTCCTTCACCATACCTATCCCTACTTCCGCTAAACTTCACATTCCGACTCCAACTTCCATTCCTAGCCCCCTCTTATTCTCTCTCTCACCTATATTTCCTTATATATGGAATCTCTATACCAAACATCGAATACCTGCTTTACCTGGCCGATCGATTTATATAACTTCGTACTTCGTACTTCATCCCTGTCTCTCCTCCATATCTTCTCCCTTTTACATTCTTGATTTTGCTATTTTCTACTTCCACTTTTTTCTCCTTGCATAGGCTTCCCCTCCTTTCCATCTTCCCTTCGCACTTTATTAATTTGTATTACCTTTTTCTACTCACACTTTCTTTCTTCTCTTTAACCCTCAATTTTCTTTCATCTCCTCCTCAATTCCTACTCCGATTCTTTATTTTCCTTTTTCGAAAGTCTTCCGAAATAAAACATTGAAAACAAAATCTTATTTTTTGGAAAAGATAGTCCCTTGGAAGAGAATCTCATTAAAATGTTTCTGTAAGGACATAGAGTGCTCCAGCGAAACAGCACAGTTGAAAAAAGTCCTAGCATGGGGAAACATAGTCCAGGGACTAATAAAGAAAGGGAACGGGTAATGGTCACGTAATAGTGAGGAATCCCTTGAGGTGCTTCTCGATACACATTTCCCATCGGGAGACGGTTTAGAATAGCCAGGAGGCATCACTCACACTTCAATCAAGGAGCAGCTAGTACCGGGCTTGGTGACCGGTACTAATATCGAATGGGCAGTGAAGTCGTTTTCTAAGTTTAAATTGCCGGGCCCAGATGGTATATTCCCGGCCATGCTTAAAATAATATTCGATGAGTGCATAAGGCTGAATCATGTACCGCACTCTTGAAGAACTGCTCGTGTAGCTTTCCTACCAAAGGCGAGGAAGATCGGTCACGTGTATCCCAAAGACTATAGACCCATTAGCTTAACATCATTTCTGCTCAAGACTTTGAGAGGCTGATAGATGTGTACATAAAGTCCAACGTGGATGAAAAGCTGCTCTCCAAAAACACAGCATGCGTACACCAAAGGCAGGTCGGTAGACACCGCATTGCATAGGGTGGCAATAAGCATAGATAAATCCCTGGAATATAAGGAGTATGCTCTAGGAGTCTTTTTGGACATTGCCGGGGCTTTCAATAATGTTGCAAAATGGGCGATTATGGATGGTCTTAATTACATTAAAGTACATCCAACCTTAACCAGATGGATCGGCTGCATGTTAAATTGCAGGAAGATTCCATCACAATGGGGATTGTACGAGGCCATGAAATCAGTGGACAGGGGCACGCCGCATGGAGGGGTGCTATCACCTCTGCTGTGGACGCTGGCCATCAACCAACTGCTCAAGCGATTTGTTGAGGGACCCGTAAAACTTACGGCTTACGCAGATGACGTTGCAATTGTCATAAGTGGAAAGTGCCTTCCAACGATTAGTTCTTTGATGGATCGCGCGCTTCGGGATATTAATACCTGGGCATTTAATGTCGGGTTGAAAGTCAATGCGAAGAAGACGGATATGGTCTTGTTTACAAAGAGGTACAAGGTCCCAAATTGGACCAGGCCTAAGTTAGGAGGGGTGATCTTACAGGAGAAACCTTGCACAAAATATCTAGGCTTCATCCTAGACAGTAAGCTGTCATGGAAGCTCACCGTGGAGGAGAGGGTGAAGAAGGCCTCAACGGAACTTTATGCATGTAAAAGAATACTGGGGTGTTCGTGGGGCCTATTGCCGTCTCTTTCTCATTGGGGTTTTACAGCGATTGTAAGCCCTATTCTATACTATGGAGTTCTTGTTTGGTGGAAAGCCACTCAAAAATTATAGGGGGTATGCAGACTATCGATGCTTAGCATTACGGGAGCCCTGAAAACAACCCCGACGGCTGCACTGTATGCCATTCTGCATATTCCACCTGTATACCTGGAGCAAAGAACATAGCATAACAACTGCAACCAGGTTCGGTGCCTCGGGGCAGCTTGAGCGCCATATGGCCATAGCAGTATAGCGTCATCAATAACAAGACGAACAGACTACCTCATTCCCTATCTGCGCTTCGAGGGAGATCTTAAGGCCACAATAGAGGTGGACGGTTGGCGCAGGGGTGCGCAAATGGCGGACGAGGCGATAGATGTGTACACAGATGGTTCCAAAGTAGTGGAAGGAGTAGGGTCTGCGGTATACTGTGCTGATCCGGAAATAAGCAGATCCTGGAAGAGAATAGCTTAAGCTGCAACCATGTTAGCTTTTATATTGACAGTCAAGCAGGAATTAAGGTAATAATCTCGGATAGTACAGCATCTAAATGCGTGTTAGCGTGTAAGCAGTCTCTGGAGAGAATCGGGACAGGGAGAAACATACATCTTTATTGGGTCCGGATGAACTAGCTAAAAAGGGCGCATCCCTTGAAGCTTGCTCCGTAGACGTCCCAGTTAGTCTGGGTGAGATTAAGCGAAGGCGAGAGGTGCACATGATCGACCAAGCGCGAAAGGCGTGGGTTAAAGCGCGGGGCTGTAAAGTGTCGAAGATTATGTGTAAGTCTTACAACCTTAGACTAACAAAGTTGCTTCTATCATTAAAAAAAGAGGACTGTAGACTCATGACGGGTATTCTGACTGGACACTGCCTTCTGGCGTCACATGCCTTTAAATTAGGCTTGGTCAGTGATAGAAGATGTAGGAAGTGCGGGTTGGAGGAGGAAACGACACGTTCTGTGCTCGTGCCTTGCACTTGCCAGACTAAGACTCCAGCTATTGGGAGTGATACAGCTGTCAGATCTAGAAGCAGCAAGTGGCTTAACTCCTAGGAAGCTTCTAGTATTTGCCAAGCGGACGGAGTTATTTTATAACATAGGTCATGGTTTTTGATAGGGTTTTTCAGTTTGGTCGTTAAAACAAACTTCTGGTAACATTACGGGCTTATTCAGTCTATGTGAGGTCCTCATGGACCGGCCAGTTCATCCTAACCTAGTCCCTTGGCCCACATGCCGGAAAGAACACAAAGAAAAATTACTTGTAGAATGAAGGGAATCAAGGGGTTTATAAGAACAATTCACAGCTTCCCAAACCCAATTGTCAACCTCACCTACGCTAGGTGAATCCTGTTCTAAATATGAATGTATCATACACATATTTAGCGTGCGTTCACGTGTGGCCCCAAGTTCCTCATGGATCTAGGGGGTCGGGCGGTATGACCCAGAAGGTTTAACGTGGTCACATCAAATCGTTCCCGAGATGGTCGCGCAAGTACCTTAATGGTGCTTGTTACCGGAACGTATCGGATCCCTATCCGACAAAGGACCATCAATATTGTTAACACTCTCCAAAACCTTATACATTTTCATCAGAAAGTCTAAAAAGCTTCTTTTTGGAGAAATCAGTAAAAATTCTACACTGTCCTCAATTCAACAACAAATTTATTTAGATTTTCTTATTGTTAGGAAAATTTCTGTGTATCAAAAACAAGGAATTTGACAAGCTGGGTTAACATTGCAATTTATCGAGCCAAATATGTACTTCCAAGAGCACTACCCAAATGCATATACCGTATGTACTGTATATACTTTTCCTTATGACGGCGGCCGCCGTGGTGTGATGTAGCGTGGTCCTTCATCTACACCGAATATCCTGGGCTCACACCCTGGGCAAAGCAACATCAAAATTTTAAAAACATTTTGTTTTTTTTAATTAGAAGAAAAGTTTCTACGCGGACTACGGACACATTCAGTGAGGTCCTCATGGACCGGCCGGTTCAACCTTCTAAGCGAAGTCGAACCTCGGTAGTGATTTGCAAGAACTCCGAGTGTATTTCTGACATAAAAAGATTTCAGTGAAAACTCATCTGCCTTGCAGATGCCGTTCGGAGTCAGCATAAAACAAGTAGGTCCTGTCCCGCCAATTTGTAGGAAAAATTTAAAGGAGCACGATGCAAATTGGAAGAGAAGCTCGGTCTAAAATCTCTTATACCCACCCAGCATTTTTTGAAATTATTAATATTATTAGAGTATTTTTCGAGTCTCCAGCATCATCAAAATAAGCTCATTTTCTGATCAGAAAAGACTCCCTCCTCGGTAGAAAATGGTACCCTACGCGCGACTACACTTGGTGAGCCTCTTTTAACCTATATTTCTAATCAGTATGTAGTCTTTTTCGAGTCATATTTACCATCATTTATGAGTCTTGTGGGAATAATTTTTAAGTGTGTTTTAAAGCTTTTGCAATTCTTTCTCGAGACATTTAAGTGTCTATTTGGAATCTCATTTTAATCATTGTGATCGCTTTACATGTTGTTGTTGTTTTTTCAATAAATCATATTTCACTCATAAGAAAGAGTCGATTTCGAGTCTGCCTTTGATCGCAGAATTGATTAAACAGTTTTTAGTCGTCAAAAGGAGTCGAAAATGTCTCATTGTGGTGATTTATACTTTAGTCAATCTTCCATATGCTATGTGGGTAGGGCGTCTTACATTTATTTATTTTTATGTGGAAACATTTAGGCATAAATATAGCATTGCAATAAAATATGGACTGCAGTTGCGGGTGCAGACAATGAATTTTCCCAAAAAATATTTTGTTGATATTCTTGCTGTTGTGGCAGTACTTAAATGGTCTCTAACGGCAGCTAAAATACAGTAGACGTTATAAATTTGTTTTCTGATTTACATATGAACTACAATGAACCCGTTAACTCGTTGAGGTTCAAAAGGCATTACTTGTATGGCAAAGCAACAGCAAGGCAATCAGACAGTCAGTCAGCTAGTGGGTGCAATATGAAGTCAGCCGGCACCATAGTCTACATATGTATGTACGAGTATGTGCATATATCAGATAAAAAGTTAGATGACCTACCAGTCGTCTGCTTGGCTGTCTAAGCTCCTATCTATCCTTTTAGTCTCAACCTGGCAATGGGGAAAATACCTGTGGGCATATTGCCAAGTATTTTTTCCGCAATGTTTTCGTAGCATATGTGCTAATGTTTTAAAATTACATATCTACATATATGAAAATGTGCTCGTATAGATTTGTTTTCATAGACATTAACATATTTAAATTCGTTTATGTGTTTGTTATTTATTTGTTTAGCCAGGTAACGTTTTAGGGATATAGAGTCCTGCATATATTTTTACATTTAAATGTAAATAAAAACATTGCGATTTTATTTCTTGCGGTAAAATTAAAAGTAAAGAGCTAAGTGCCTCCACTAGCCGTAGAAAGCACCAACTTAATGTTACCTTAGTTATACTTACCAAATAAGGGATATTTAAAACGAACCACCTTTTACAGAACCGGTCACGCCGTGAGAATCTTATCATCATTATTTAGCGCTTAACCGCCTAAGCAATTTTGGCCATTTCACGATAACTGATGCCGATCAGGAGCTCCAGGAGAGGTCAAGTCTTCATCCACCTGCCACTCCCAACTCTTTGCAGGTCTCCTCATTCCTCTGCTTCCAAACTGCGGTATCGACTGAAATACTTTCTTATCTTTATGCTCTTCATAGACTTCCCTAGTAATCGAGAATGGAGCTCGCTCTTTCTTCGTTTAACTATCATTTTTATACTCAGTTGAGCAGAGCTCACAGAGTATATTAACTTTGATTGGATAACGGTTGGTTGTACAGGTATAAAGGAATCGAGATAGATATGGACTTCCATATATCAAAATCATCAGGATCGAAAAAAAAATTGATTGAGCCATGTCCGTCCGTCCTTCCGTCTGTCCGTTAACACGATAACTTGAGTAAATTTTGAGGTATCTTGATGAAATTTGGTATGTAGGTTCCTGAGCACTCATCTCAGATCGCTATTTAAAATGAACAATATCGGACTATAACCAAGCCCACTTTTTCGATATCGAAAATTTCGAAAAACCGAAAAAGTGCGATAATTCATTACCAAAGACGAACAAAGCGGTGAAACTTGGTAGGTAAGTTGAACTTATGACGCAGAATAGAAAATTAGTAACATTTTGGACAATGGGCGTGGCACCGCCCACTTTTAAAAGAAGGTAATTTAAAAGTTTTACAAGCTGTAATTTGGCAGTCGTTGAAGATATCATGATGAAATTTGGCAGGAACGTTACTCCTATTACTATATGTATGCTTAATAAAAATTAGTAAAATCGGAGAACGACCACGACCACTTTTAAAAAAATTTTTTTTTAAAGTCAAATTTTAACGAAAAATGTAATATATTTACAGTATATAAGTAAATTATGTCAACATTCAACTCCAGTAATGATATGGTGAAACAAAATGCAAGAATAAAAGAAAATTTCAAAATGGGCGTGGCTCCGCCCTTTTTCATTTAATTTGTCTAGGATACTTTTAATGTCATAAGTCGAACAAAAATTTACCAATCCTTGTGAAATTTGATAGGGGCTTAGATTCTGGGACGATAACTTATTTCTGTGAAAAAGGGCGAAATCGGTTGAAGTCATGTCCAGTTTTTATACACAGTCGACTGTCTGTCCTTCCGCTCGGCCGTTAACACGATAACTTGAGCAAAAATCGACATATCTTTAATGAACTTAGTTCACGTGCTTACTTGAACTCACTTTATCTTGCTATGAAAAATGAACGAAATCCGACTATGACCACGCCCACTTTTTCGATATCGAAAATTACGAAAAATGAAAAATGCCATAATTCTATACCAAATACGAAAAAAGGGATGAAACATGGTATTTGGATTAGTTTATTGACGCAAAATATAACTTTAGAAAAAAACTTTGTAAAATGGGTGTGACACCTACCATATTAAGTAGAATGAAATGAAAAATTTCTGCAGGGCGAAACAAAAAACCCTTGAAATCTTGGCAGGAATACTGTTCGTAGTATTATATATATAAATAAATTAGCGGTATCCAACGGATGATGTTCTGGGTCACCCTGGTCCACATTTTGGTCGATATCTGGAAAACGCCTTCACACATACAACTACCGCCATTCCCTTTTAAAAGCCTCATTAATACCTTTAATTTGATACCCATGTCATACAAACACATTCTAGAGTCACCCCTGGTCAACCTTTATGGCGATATTTCGAAAAGGCGACTACCTATAGAACTAAGGTACACTCCCTTTTAAAACCCTCATTAATACCTTTAATTTGATACCCATATAGTACAAACAAACTCTAGAGTCACCCCTGGTCCACCTTTATTGCGATATCTCGAAAAGGCTTCCACCTATAGAACTAAGCCCCACGCCCTTTTAAAATACTCATTAACACCTTTCGTTTGATACCCATATTGTACAAACACATTCTAGTTTCACCCCTGGTCCACCTTTATGGCGCTATGTCGAAAAGGCTTCCACCTGTAGAACTAAACCCCACGCCCTTTTGAAATACTCATTAACACCTTTCGTTTGATACCCATATTGTACAAACGCATTCTAGAGTCACCCCAGTTCCACCTTTATGGCGATATCTCGAAAAGGCGTCCACCTATAGAACTAAGGCCCACTCCCTTTTAAAATGTTCATTAACCCCTTTCATTTGATACCCATATCGTACAAACAAATTCTAGAGTCAACCCTGATCCACCTTTATGGCGATATCCCTAAAAGGCGTCCACCTACAGAACTATGGCCCACTCCCTCTTAAAATACTCTTTAATACCTTTCATTTGATACACATGTTATACAAACACATTCCAGGGTTACCCTCGGTTCATTTTCCTACATGGTTATTTTCCCTTATGTTGCCACCATAGCTCTCAACTGAGTATGTAATGTTCGGTTACACCCGAACTTAACCTTCCTTACTTGTTTTAATTCGTTTTACTATCTTGACTGTCATAACATTGTCAGCCGATCTTGCTAACCAACCAAAATCAGCGTCTGAGTGGTCTTTATCCTTTCTTCCTTTACCATTACCATATCTAGGAGGCATATGCTTCCTTCTGTTAAATTTGAGTAGTGTAAAGCTTGGACATATTCAATACCAGATTTCTGCTCTTGTGGCTGATTCCGTCTGTGGTGTCTATAACTTTGATGAGGAACAAGGCTATAAGCTCCAACAATACCGGCTTCATTGATAGTGTACCCCCCCTTATTAAGATCTTGACCCTGCACGAAACAGTAGCTTCTTACCTATCAGTGTCCACCCACCAGATCTGCTTGTTGTTGTTGTTGTAGCGACACTCCCCGAAGGTTTTGAAGAGTTTTATCGATGTTGATGATTCTTTCCGGTAACAAGCACCATTAAAATATTAACCCCACCATATCGGGAACGATTTGTATTACCACATTCTTCAATGCCCCTCCGTTCTCCCACCTCCTATATCCATGAGAAACTTGGGATCGCCAGAGCCTCGACTACTAAGGAAACAGGATTCGCCACGGGTAGGTGATGTTGGCAATTAAGTTGGAGAAGCTATAAATTGCGCTGGCAACCCCTTGAATCAATTTGGTAGCTTAGTCGCCTCTTAAGATTGGCATACATGCCGCGGGTATATTCTAAGGGCGTGGGGAAACCAGAGGGTACCGAGTTTGATATTTCCGAGTGAAAAAGTATATGGAGTAGGCTTCCGCGATAAAAAAATTTATTACCTATCCTTGCTGATACGGTTTGGCTTTTCAGATGATATGTTTTGAGTTATCTTCTCCCAATGTTGTATTTCGTATATTTAAGGTCCGGCTTTTGTAGACCTGAAAATGTATGGCGTGCATTTTTGTTTTATTTTGCACGTGTTCTGTAAATTTTTAGGAACATTTTGACATTTTTCTCGTAATTCTGAAAGATAAATATGGCAACTCTAATGGCCACTGAGAATGTGTTTACAAATTTCCCTTGTTTGAAATTTCTTCTATTCTTTCTTTTCCTCTCCCAATCATTTCTTTTTTCTCTGTTGCGGCAGCCGCCGCAGTGTGGAGGTAGCGTGCTTCGCTTACCACACCCAAGATCCTGGGTTCAAGCCCCGGGCAAATCAACTTCAAACATTTAGAAAGAAGTTTTTTCATTTATTTATTTATATATTTATTAGTATACAAATTCAACAATTAATCGCACTGAATATATTTACGGATTTACTGTACAAAAGCATAGAATATTAAATCAATTGTCGGGTTGGACTGTGATGCCGAGCAACGGAAATTTTTTACTAGTGCTTTCGAAATGGACGTGATTTTGAGCATCTGGTGTTTATTTATCACCCACTAATAAGAGCTACTTTAGTATGGAAGGTTGGAAAGGACATGATTCTAAGCCACCTAGCCGAGCAACGGGAATCGATTACTTGTGCTGTCGGAATGAACGTGATATCGAGCAGCGGATGTATATTTAGCACACAAAAAGTAGGGCTATGTGGTCTGGGAGGTTGAAAGGACGTGATTCCAAGCCATCCGCCCAAATTATGGAAGAAAACTGTTTTTCTAAGCTCATCTATCTTGCATGTGCCGGTCCCGTCTCGCCAATTCGTAGAAAAAATTAAAAGACGTTCGACACAAATTGGAAGAGAAACTCAGCCGAAAATCTCTTTGCCGACATTCGTTAATATTAAACGTAATAGTTATTGCATTTAGAAATTTCAAATCGTAACTCAAAACAAATTTTTTTCGCATATAAAGACAAGTTTCCTATATGGAACATCACTTCCCCAATCCCTCTTATAATATTATGCTTAATGTTGACATATTTAATGTTGTTTGTTACAGTTTTTGATTTTGTTACCATAACCAGCCACGTCCTATAACTTCCGCTTCCCGGGCGCTTACATTATTTTTGACTGAATTCTACAAGTTTTTACAAAAGTTTTTAGTCAACAAATGAAGCCAAAACTGGTCATTAACAATGACTTCGAACGCAATGAAAATGGCATAAATATGTCGGATAATATGTGGATGGGCGGGTTGGCAGTAGGTATTTGTGTGAACTCCTTTTAAAGAAATTCGATTACAATCTTAATAGATTAACATTAAATATAGTGTTTGCTGATTTGTTTTATTATAAAGATATGTCACTGTTACACAACTGAAGAGAGACGGAAGACGGCAGGTATTTGTTTATGGATAAATAAGTAAAGCGCCTGCACGCCCAAGACATCTCTGAACTCATTTCCTATTTTACCATCTTGATGATAATGACAAGTCAGTAAGTCAGCCAAGTTGGCAGACAGTTAAATAAAGCAAATACAAATATGTATGTAGGTATGTATGAATGCGCATAAATAATAATAATGACATGACAAATAATGTTGCCATACAACATATTGGGATTTGCGTTTGTCTTATTTTCATCTTTATCTTTTAGCATTAGACGCTGCTTGACACAACATTGGTATTGTTGAATGACAATAATAATAAAAACGTTAACAATTGGAATTAGTGAATTAAGTAGATCAGTGGTTTTGGTTTAACGTGAATTGCATAACGAATTTCTTAACAGTGTGATATCTTTTGGTTAAGTCTGTTGCGATGTCTTTGAGGAGTTGGAATAACTATAAAGTGACTTTGGAAGGCAAGAAAGCGGCAAGACAAAGAAATGAATAAGGCCGACTTGGAAGTCATTCAATTTCCTAGTCGCGCTCTCCTTTGCAATCTCATCAGGAGGACAAAGAGTGTCATGTGACTAGGGTCTAGAGGATGGCCTTAGTTTTTTTAACCCGCCGATAATGTGAGTCAATACTTTTGTCACGATTCTTGACGTAGCGAGAAAATCTGATCGATAGGCCTTCCGATATTTGATACTTATGATATTGATTGAGAGAACAAACGAGCGGAATATACATAAGCCCCACACAATGTTGGAAGGACCTGGTAAATAGAAAGCGCTATGAGTTCCCACTGTGTTTTCAACTGGCCGCAGATAGAGCAAGAGAGAAGCGATTAGACTAATTAAATTTGATTAGAAAATATTAGATAAGATAAGTTTGGATAGGTTTAGATTAGATTAGATTTTTTTAGTTTAGAATAGATTAGATTAGATTAAATTAGATTAGAATAGATTAGATTAGGTTAGATGATATTAGATTCGATTAGATTAGATTAGACTAGATTAGATTAGATTAGATTAGTCTATATTAGATTGGAATAGATTAGATAAGATTAGATGATATTATATTAGATTAGATTAGTTAGCTTAGAAAAGATTAGATTAAACAAAATAATAGATTAGATTAAATTAGATTAGATTAGGTTAGATTATATTAGATTAGATTAGATTAGATTATATTAGATTATATCAGATCAGATCAGATCAGATTATATTAGATACGACTTTTTTAGATTAGATTTTTTTTTTTTGATTATTTTATATTTGACTAGACTAGATCAGATTGGATTAGCTTGGATAAGATAAGGTAAGCTGCGATTAGATTTGATTAGATAAGATTACATTTGATAAAATAAGATTAGGTTAGATAAGATTGGACAATTTTATCTTAGATTAGAATAGTTTTGACTATATTATAAAATACTAGATTGTATAGGACAATATTGTATTAGATTAGACTAGATTTGATTTTTCGATAGGGTTAGATTAGATAACATTTGACTAGATGAAATGTGACTAAATAAGATTTTATAAGATTAGGTTGGATTAGATTAGAAAATTTAAGTTAGATTTAATAAGATTAAATTGGATTTAATAATATTAGATTAGACTGGATAAGACTAGATTAGATTAGATTATTAGATTAAAAAGTTTAGATTAAATAAGATCATATCAGATAAGATTAAATAAGTTGACATTAAATTAAATAAGATAAGATTAGATAAAATTAAATTAGATTAGATAAGAAAAAAATTAGGTTTGGTTGGATTAGAGCGTTTATCTTAGATTATATAAGGTAAGTTTAGATTGATTAGATTGGTTTTGATTACATAAGATTCGATTAGACTAGATAAAATTACATTAGATTATATTAGATAAGATTCAATTAGATTAGATTATATAAGATTAGATGATAGATTTTTATGTTATATTTTTATACTCAGTTGAGCAGAGCTCACAGAGTATATTAAGTTTGATTGGATAACGGTTGGTTGTACATATATAAAGGAATCGAGATAGATATAGACTTCCATATATCAAAATAATCAGGATCGAAAAAAAATTTGATTGAGCCATGTCCGTCCGTCCGTCCGTCCGTCCGTCCGTCCGTCCGTCCGTCCGTCCGTCCGTCCGTCCGTTAACACGATAACTTGAGTAAATTTTGAGGTATCTTGATGAAATTTGGTATGTAGGTTCCTGAGCACTCATCTCAGATCGCTATTTAAAATGAACGATATCGGACTATAACCACGCCCACTTTTTCGATATCGAAAATTTCGAAAAACCGAAAAAATGCGATAATTCATTGCCAAAGGTGGTTAAAGTGATAAAACTTGGTAGATGGGTTGACGTTATGACGCAGAATAGAAAATTAGTAAGATTTTGGACAATGGGCGTGGCACCGCCCACTTTTACAAGAAGGTAATTTAAAAGTTTTGCAAGCTGTAATTTGGCAGTCGTTGAAGATATCATGATGAAATTTGGCAGGAACGTTACTACTATTATTATATATGTGCTAAATAAAAATTAGCAAAATTGGATGAAGAACACGCCCACTTTTTAAAAAAAAATTTTTTTTAATTCAAATTTTAACAAAAAATTTAATATCTTTACTGTATATAAGTAAATTAAGTCAAAATTCAACTCCAGTAATGATATGATGCAACAAAATACAAAAATAAAAGAAAATTTCAAAATGGGCGTGGCTCCGCCCATTTTCATTTAGTTTGTCTAGAATACTTTTAATGCTATAAGTCGAACAAAAATTTACCAATCCTTCTTAAATTTGGTAGAAGCATAGATTCTGTAACGGTAACTGTTCTCTGTGAAAATGGGCGAAATCGGTGGAAGCCACGCCCAGTTTTTATACACAGTCCACCGTCTGTCCTTCCGCTCGGCCGTTAACACAATAACTTGAGCAAAAACCGATATATCTTTACTAAACTTAGCCCACATACTTATCTGAACTCACTTTATCTTGGTATAAAAAATGGCCGAAATCCGACCATAACCACGCCCACTTTATCGATATCGAAAATTACGAAAAATGAAAAAAATGAAATAATTCTATACCAACTACGAAAAAAGGGATGAAACATGGTAACTGGATTGGTTTATTGACGCAAAATATAACTTTGGAAAAAACTTTGTAAAATGGGTGTGACACCTACCATATTAAGTAGAAGAAAATGAAAAAGTTCTACAAGGCGAAATCAACAGCCCTTGGAATCTTGGCAGGAATACTGTTAGTGGTATTGCATATATAAATAAATTAGCAGTACCCGACAGATGATTTTCTGGATCACCTGGTCCACATTTTGGTCGATATCGCGAGAACGCCTTCACATATACATCTAAGGGCCAGTCGCTTTTAAAACCCTCACTAATACTTTTAATTTGATATCCATATCGTACAAATACATTCTAGAGTCACCCTGGCCCACCCTAATGGCGATATCTCGAAAAGGCGTCCACCTATAGACCTAATGCCCACTCCCTCTTAAAATGCTCAGTAACATCTTTCGTTTGATACCCATATCGTACAAACATTCTAGAGTCACCTCTGGCCCACCCTAATGGCGATATCTCGAAAAGGTGTCCACCTAGAGACCTAATGTCCACTCCCTCTCAAAATGCTCAGTAACACCTTTCGTTTGATACCCATATCGTACAAACATTCTAGAGTCACCCCTGGCCCACCCTAATGGCGATATCTCGAAAAGGCGTCCACCTATAGACCTAATGCCCACTCCCTCTTAAAATGCTCAGTAACATCTTTCGTTTGATACCCATAACGTACAAACATTCTAGAGTCACCTCTGGCCCACCCTAATGGCGATATCTCGAAAAGGCGTCCACCTATAGACCTAATGTCCACTCCCTCTTAAAATGCTCAGTAACACCTTTCGTTTGATACCCATATCGTACACACATTCTAGAGTCACCCCTGGCCCACCTTAATGGCAATATCTCGAAAAGGCGTCCACCTATAGACCTAATGCCCTCTCCCTCTTAAAATACTCAGTAACACCTTTCGTTTGATACCCATATCGTACAATCATTCTAGAGTCACCCCTGGCCCACCCTAAAGGCGATATCTCGAAAAGGCGTCCACCTATAGACCTAATGCCCACTCCCTCTTAAAATGCTCAGTAACACCTTTCGTTTGATACCCATATCGTACAAACATTCTAGAGTCACCCTTGGTCCACCTTTATGGCGATATCTCGAAAAGGCGTCCACCTATAGAACTAAGGATTACTCCCTTTTAAAATACTCATTACCACCTTTCATTTGATATCCATATCGTACAAAAACATTCTAGAGTCACCCCCGGCCCACCCTAATGGCGATATCTCGAAAAGGCGTCCACCTATAGACCTAATGCCCACTCCCTCTTAAAATGCTCAGTAACACATTTCGTTTGATACCCATATCGTACAAACACATTCTAGAGTCACCCCTAGCCCACCCTAATGACGATATCTCGAAAAGGCGTCCACCTATAGACCTCATGCCCACTCCCTCTTAAAATGCTCAGTAACACCTTTCGTTTGATACCCATATCGTACAAACATTCTAGAGCCACCCTTGGTCCACCTTTATGGCGATATCTCGAAACGGCGTCCACTTATAGAACTAAGGATTACTCCCTTTTAAAATACTCATTACCATCTTTCATTTGATACCCATATCATACAAACACATTCTAGAGTCACCCCTGGCCCACCCTAATGGCGATATCTCGAAAAGGCGTCCACCTATAGACCTAATGCCCACTCCCTCTTAAAATGCTCAGTAACACCTTTCATTTGATTCCCATATCGTACAACTAGAGACACCCCTGGTCCACCTTTATGGCGATATCTCGAAACGGCGTCCACCTATGGAACTAAGGATCACTCCTTTTCAAAATACTCATTAACAGCTTTCATTTGATACCCATATCGTACAAACATATTCTAGAGTCACCCCTGGTCCACCTTTATGGCGATTTCTCGAAAAGGCGTGCACCTATAGAACTAAAGCCCATTCCCTTTTAAAATACTCATTATCACCTTTCATTTGATACCCATATCGTAACACATTCTAGAGTCAGCCCTGGTCCACCTTTATGGCGATATCCCTAAATGGCGTCCATCCATAGAACTATGGCCTACTCTCTCTTAAAATACTCTTTAATACCTTCCATTTGATACACATGTCATACAACCACATTCCAGGGTTACCCTAGGTTCATTTTCCTACATGGTGATTTTCCTTATTTTGTCTCCATAGCTCTCAACTGAGTATGTAATGTTCGGTTACACCCGAACTTAGCCTTCCTTACTTGTTGACTTTGGTATTACCATTTCAAGTTTATCTTATAACTTTAAACGAGCAATTCTTCTATATTTCTATATTTGTATATTCGTATATTTGTATGTTTGTATAGCCGAATGATCTCGGGAACGGCTCAACCCATTTAAATAAAATTTGGCACAGAGATAATGTATCACCTTCTAAGACTTTCTACCTAGGTTTTGCCACTCAAAATATTTCACAAGGTTGCCACCTATTCGAAATTTAAAAAAATTGCATGAGATATGCCGATATGAGTATCAAACGAAAGGTATTTCACTCCGCATTACAATAGGGACACTTTTGAGTAGGGTTGCCCTTTAGGGTTGCCACCAATTCGAAATTTAAAAAAATGGCATGAGATATACCGATATGGGTATCAAACGAATGGTATTTCACTCCGCATTAGAATGGGGACATTTTTGAGTAGCGTTGCCATTTAGGGTTGCCACCTATTCGAAATTAAAAAAAAATTGCATGAGATGTGCCGATGTGGGTATCAAACGAAAGGTATGTATTTCACTCCGCATTACAATAGGGACATTTTTGAGTAGGGTCGCCACCTATTCGAAATTAAAAAATATTACATGAGATATGCCGATATAGGTATCAACCGAAAGGTATTTCACTACGCATTTCAATAGGGACATTTTTGTGTAGGGTTTCCATTTAGGGTTGCCAGCTATTCGAAATTAAAAAAAAATGCATGAGACATGCCGATATGGGTATCAAACGACAGGGACATAATTTGCTACCGTTGAACACTAGAGGCATATGTTCAATTTGATAACGACATCTAACCATTTATCTACTTACCAACAGATGGCGCTTGAGGAAGTAAGTTGACATTTAATTAAACTAACTGATAGTTGTCATTCGTGAAATTTACAAGTTTTTGGAATGTAATAAAATTGTGAGACTTTCATAGTGTATAACTCAAATAATCTTTGAAATTAATAATTCGGCGCATGAAGATACTCGACCTAAATAACTTAGTTCTCGATTTCACTAATTGTCATAACAATCCCTTATACTATAGGCTGGAATTAACCATTTCAAATTTTTCATTCCAGTTCATTTTGCGGTTAGTGTTTGATATGTTTTTGAAATCTATTTTTAAGGAAATCAAATATTGGTAAGTAAAAATATATAATATATGTACATATAAAAAAAGTAGTTTGATTAATTATGGCATGTAAATCAAAGTGTGTTTTGCGGCATACTCGAAGATTGCCGAGCAAAGCTCGGTCGCCCAGGTACTTTTATTTATAAGTACAACTCTAATGCACATATTTGTATGTATATGTGTTTCCCACAATCGCTTTAATCAAACTCACTTTTCATTAATTTATAAGCGGCAAGTGTGTTGGCAAATAAATACGTCTTATGTAACCATCGCCAACCACATTGTTGCCACCAACAACATCGACCCTCTTCATTACAAACAACTCTTTCACTTCCATTAATTTTCTCTCGAATTTCATGCGGTAAATGCTGCTTCATCTTGTTAAATTAAATTCAACCACATATGTACGTGCATACATGTGTACATACATACATATGTACATAAAAAAAAAAAAAAAAAAAGCCATGTATGATTACAAGAGGGAAAAACCCCAGATGTGAGCATAGAAACGCTAATGCGTTGTTCATTAGGAAAAAGGCATCGCCTAGCAACTCCTAATATTAAACAAAATTTTTAACAGACGCGTGTTAAAAAGGTTAAAAAAAAAATTAAGTGCAACATATGTGACGCGGTTAACGCATGTCAAAAGAACAAAATTGGCAAAGTAGGACTGATGGAACGACTGTTACGTTGCTTATCTGGCGGTTACCATTTAAACGACTACAGTCCCCGCTACTGTCATTTCTTTTCCTTGTCCGCCAAGTAGGTGACTTATTGTATCTATTAAGGCCATTAGTCATGATCAGTAGATTTATCTTCCGCAGTGCAGAAAAGGCAGCGATGGCAAAAGTATTACTCCTAACCCAAAGCTTCATATCTGTGAAGCAGAGGCAGACACATTGAAGTTGATGCGTAATTTTATCCTCTTCAAGACAGGAATAGTAGTAGAGCCATTTCTGACTAGAGCAGCATACCTAATTATTGCCAGTGTGAGGCAGATGCCCAAAAAAAAAACTTGGCTTTCTCTTTCTCCTCACCACTGGAAGGACAATAAACAGACCAAATATACTGCCAACAGAATATTCCACCGCCCTTTGGATTTGGTGATTGGGATTTAAGACACTTTTATCGAGGCGTAGCCTTCGAATGGGTTTTGAGACTCTACCCGCCCAACTGCTAATGTAAAATGTTACGAAACTGCAGTTTATGCCGATCTCCTGTAGTATTTCTCGCTGCTTCTTTGACGACTTGGTAGTCCGCCGTAGTTCCGCCCAAAATGCAAAGATTAATCAGTTTGTAGAATCTGCTTATCATCTGAAAAACTCGATATATAGCTGAAGATATTATTCACATTAATTTGGAAGCGTTGATTGTAGTTGTTGTTGTTGTTGTACAGTGCAGTACCTCGCACCCCTCAATGGGCACGACCCCTCAACTGTCATCGAAAGCTTTTGTAGGAAGTCCAATAAAAACAGGCTTGAAACATAAGGATGACAGTCATAGAGACTCTGGCCCCACATTACCATTGAAAGGTGTTTGCAAAATATACATTATACATATAACATTATCGGATGAGGGCCTTTACCAGGAATGAGTTGACAACGGAGTTCGCTGACTCGGTATGGACGGGGTTGAGGCCCATTCATGTTCCCTCGGACCAAACGGTTGGTTCTAGCCTGGGAGGCGCTTTTTCCGAACCCTCAAACACTTTATTAAGACTCTTCGATCCCTTTTGCAGCGGATGCACGATACCAGGTAGTCTTTCCATGAATTTTTAAATGATCTAAAGCATAGCGCCTCTCAGCAGTTGTTACCACTAAGTTCTTTGTCTTTGAGTATACTGGCGGCGATGTACAATGATCGTCTATACTCTGCATACTTTTCTATCTATCGATATTATATTCAAAAGTTATCGACTTGCTATCGAAAAAATATCGATATACTATCAAAAAGTTATAATAGACTTATAGACTTCTGAAACCTTTATTCTAACAATCTAGTAATCGTTATTTTTTCCATTTGTTTGACTTTTTTATCGATGATTTAGCGACAAGTTTTCCATAAGCTAACGGTTTCTTACCGAAGTGTTATCGATTCGTTATAGCTAACAACATTATCGACTGTTCATCGGTCTATTATCAAACATGTTGCCAAGCAACGAGTTGCTCTATAAGACATCGTCTTAATAGTCTACATACCGAATTAGGGAAATTCGTGTTGCCTACAATTAAGTTATTGAGGAACATATGCAGCGTTTAAAAACAAGCGACGGCATTAAAAGTAACAACAACAACAGTACGTTAGCCACTTTTCATTGCTCTAAAAAGACGGCTGCGGTTGCATTTGTGCGTTTTCTTCGCTATGAAGCGGCAAATCCAAAAATGGTTTCAGGTATTTATCCAACAATAAGCGTGAAAACAACAAAAGCAAAAACCATAGCGACGGTTTGTTGCTGTAATCTGCAATCATAATAATTGTGCCCATGCCATTGCTCAAACAAACACCCCGTTGACCAACGAACGTCCCACAGGCCCACAACCTGGTTGGATTGGAGCACCAGGCATTTTTCATGAATTCAATCATCGCATTTGTCCTCAAAGTCCGTTGCTTAAAAAATTGGAGCAAATGCAAACAGTTAACAAGAGTAAAGGAACAGCACGCGCCGCAACGGCAACAACAATTCTAGAGACAAACAATTGCTTGCCACATAAAAGTGAAGGTAAACCGGTTGGTTCTTTGTGCGTCGTTTGGAGCTTTGATTCTTATATTATGTCGATTTAAAATTTTCTTCATGCGAGCTGTTTTTCGCCGTTGTCTCCCTTTCCCCTCTTTGTATGGCATACAATTGTCACCGTGTGCCATTTGTCAAGCGGCACATGCACATAACCCTCTTCTCCTGCCTCTTACCAATTTTTGCATGTCGCACCAGCAGTTTTTATCTCTGACCAAAAGGCGTAAAGTGCTCTTGGTTGGCAATCTGTTCAGGTGGGTATGCGTATCATACTATTTGTGGCGATTGGCCTTTTAACTGCACACCGTAGTAGCTCAGTTATGGGGTTGGGCAGTTTGCAGCGCCGTGTTTATTGCTTTTAAGTAAATTGGAGGGCGGTGCGAGTTCGTTTTATTAGCTGAACGACTTAAGGTGTTAACGTGAATTGTTGATGCTGTGGTGGTCGCTTTATCTGAATGTCAGTTTGCAATCGAACAAAATTTAGGTAGTTTTCATGCAAATTTAACGTGAGGCTGCCTTTTCTATTTCTATTTAAATTCTATCGCGTTTATGCGACGAAGCTCGATATTAAAGGTGTATATTAAAGGTGTAACGACCCTGTACGTACGGTAGAAGTGGCTGGTTAAGTGAAACAATTCCAACTTTTAACACTGAATGGCTAATTGAAAGTTGGGGCTGTAAGCTGAAGTCTGCTGTAAAGAAATCGGCTCTATAAATTTTCAAATCAGGCCTGTTCTGAATTCGATGCTTTTCATTTCGACTCGGTTCCATTTAAAAGACTTAAAGCTTTGCTGGCTAGATCACGTTATGCGAATGAACGAAGATGCGCCGACCAAGAAAGCGTTTTAATAGAAAACGCAATTCGGAACCAGAGAAGGCGGAGACCTCCACTGACTTGAAAGAGGTGGAGGGAGACTTGCCGCGAATCGCACCAATCATCGCTTGGGTGGTTAAGCGCCAACCTACAGCAACCTGGGTATTAAACACTTAAATTTTCCCAACTTATATCAACGTAGATTTTACCAGCCCAATTCTGATTTTTTTTTTACTTTCCGCTTTTACTGCCCTTCCCCCCCCCCCCCCGCAGTGTGTTAGGGGGCTTATAATATACCCACGGCCATTGATTCAAGGGGTTGTGTAGCGCAACCCTCTCAAGGTGTTGCCAGCGCAAAATATATCTTCTCCAACCCAATTGTCAACCTCACCTACCAGAGTCGAGGCTCTGGCGACCCCAAGTTCCTCATGAAGGGGTGGGAGGGCGGTATGGCCTTGAAGGTTTCATGTGGTCATACTAAATCGGTGCTTGTTACCGGAACGTACCGGAACTGCATCCGGCAAAAGGCCATCAACGTCGATGACACTGCCCAGGGCTTTCGGGGAATGTCCTTATCGCTACAATAACAACAACTGCCTTTTTTTATACTCAGTTGAGCAGAGCTCACATAGTATATTAACCTTTATTGGATAACGGTTGCTTGTACAGGTATAAAGGAATCGAGATAGATATAGACTTCCATATATCAAAATCATCAGGATCGAAAAAAATTTGATTCAGCCATTTCCGTCCGTCCGTTAACAATATAACTTGAGTAAATTTTGAGGTATCTTGATGAAACTTGGTATATAGGTTCCTGAGCACTCATCTCAGATCACTATTTAAAATGAACCATATCGGACTATGACTATGAAGATTTCGAAAAACCGAAAAAGTGCGATAATTCATTACCTAAGGCGGATAAAGCGATGAAACTTTGTAGGTAAGTTGAACTTGTGACGCAGAATTTTGACAATGGGCATGGCACCGCCCACTTTTAAAAGAAGATAATTTAAAGGTTTGCAAGCTGTAATTTCGCAGTCGTTGGAGATATCAAAATGAAATTTGGCAGGAACGTTACTCCTATTACTATATGTGTTCTTAATAAAACTTAGCAAAATCAGAGAACAACCACGTCCACTTTTAAAAAAATAATTTTTTAAAGTCATATTTTAACAAAAAATTTAATATCTTTACAGTATATAAGTAAATTATGTCAAGATTTAACTCCAGTAATGATATAGTGCAACAAAATACAAAAGTAGAATAAAATTTTAAAATGGGCGTGGCTCCGCCCTTTTTCATTTAATTTGTCTAGGATTATTTTAATGCCATAAGTCGAACAAAAATTCACCAATCCATGTGAAATTTGGTAGGGGCTTAGATTCTAGGACGATAACTTATTTCTGTAAAAAAGGGGGAAATCGGTTAAAGCCACGCCCAGTTTTTATACACAGTCGACCATCTGTCCTTCCGCTCGGCCATTAACACGATAACTTGAGCAAAAATCGATATATCTTTACTAAACTCAGTTCACGTACTTATCTGAACTCGCTTTGTATTGGTGTAAAAAATGGTCGAAATCCGACTATGACCACGCCCACTTTTTCGATATCGAAAATTACGAAAAATGAAAAAATTGCCATAATTCTATACCAAATACGAAAAAAGGGATGAAACATGGTAATTGGATTGGTTTATTGACGTAAAATATAACGTTAGAAAAAAATTCGTAAAATGGGTGTGACACCCACCATATTAAGTAGAAGAAAATGAGAAAGCTCTGCAGGGCGAAATAAAAAACCCTTGAAATCTTGGCAGGAATACTGCTCGTTGTATTACATATGTATATAAATAAATTAGCGGTACCCGACAGATGATGTTCTGGGTCACCCTGGTCGACATTTTGGTCGGTATCCGGAAAACGCCTTCACATAGACAACGAACACCACTCCCTTTTGAAACCCTCATTAATACCTGTAATTTAATACACATATCGAACAAACACATTCTAAAGTCACCCCTGGTCCACCTATATGGCCATATCTCGAAAAGGCGTCCACCTATAGAAATAAGCCCCACGCCCTTTTAAAATACTCATTAACACCTTTCGTTTGATACCCATATTGTACAAACGCATTCTAGAGTCTCCCCTGGTCCACCTTTATGGCGATATCTCGAAAAGGCGTCCACCTATAGAATTAAGGGCCACTCCGTTTTAAAATACTCATCAACCACTTTCATTTGATACCCATATCGTACAAACAAATTCTAGAATCAGCCTTGGTCCACCTTTATGGCCATATCTCGAAAAGGCGTCCACCTATAGAATTAAGGCCCACTCCGTTTTAAAATACTCATCAACCATTTTCATTTGATACCCATATCGTACAAACACATTCTAGAGTCTCCCCTGGTCCACCTTTATGGCGATATCCCTAAATGGCGTCCACCTATAGAACTATGGCTCACTCCCTCTTAAAACACTCTTTAATACCTTCTATTTGATACACATGTCGTACAAACACATTCCAGGGTTACCCTCGGTTCATTTTCCTACATGGTTATTTTCCCTTATGTTGCCACCATAGCTCTCAACTGAGTATGTAATGTTCGGTTACACCCGAACTTAACCTTCCTTACTTGTTTCTTTTTATATTCACTATTTGCAAATATTCCATTTTACGATCATTCATATAAGGCCAAACTTTTATATAAAATTAAGTTATACCCGTTTTAGTGAAAATTAGTGCGCATAATTTGGTTTAAATTTTACACCATGATTTGCGACACATTTTACAAATGAAATGTTTTATTTTTATATTTCCAGCATCAAGCATGTACTCTTCTACAAGTTTCTAGTTTTAGATTATTTAAACCGTTTAGTATTTTTTTAAATCAATTCACGTAATCTGGACTCTTTTTCAGTAAAGTTTGAAATTTAAACCTAATAAAGTTTAGTTTCGAAAATTGCATAAACCGATGAATGTGAAGTTATAGAATTGAAAAACAAATTCCTACAAAAATATATTCAAAGGTATGAATGTTTTGTTTCACTTTATCACTTCACAAAAAGTGAATTGCCCCATGAATACTTAGAATTCTATGCTGGCAAAAACTCAATTACGTTTTAACTCGACTTTGGCTCTTATTACTTTTTTCCATAAACATTTGCGGCCACCGTGGTGTGATGGTAGCGTGCTCCGCCTATCACACCGTATGCCCTGGGTTCAACTCCCGGGCAAAGCAACATCAAAATTTTAGAAATAAGATTTTTCAATTAGAAGAAAATTTTTCTAAGCGGGGTCGCCCCTCGGCAGTGTCTGGCAAGCGCTCCGATTGTATTTCTGCCATGAAAAGCTCTCAGTGAAAACTCATCTGCCTTGCAGATGCCGTTCGGAGTCGGCATAAAACATGTAGGTCCCGTCCGGCCGATTTGTAGGGAAAATCAAGAGGAGCACGACGCAAATTGGAAGAGAAGCTCGGCCTTAGATCTCTTCGGAGGTTATCGCGCCTTACATTTATTTTTTTTTTATAAATATTTGCCAATTTGCTGTGAAGCGCGTGTGTCTAATACAAATATTTTACTTTGTTAAAATCAAATAAAATTAAAAACATTGCAAAATTGTATCACAAGATAAAAAAGTTACATTCCGCGCAACATAATTAAATTAGGTTACCATTACAAAAAAAAAAAAAATTCTGCGAAATTTTAATTTTGCTTTCAACTTTATTTTTCAGCGCTGCATCCTACACAGAAAATGCTAATTTCGTACGTATGTACGCATAAGTGAGTGCTAATTTGATACAATTGCTTTTATCATTTGAGCATTTTTCCCTTCACCATCGCACGGTGGGGTATTTGATCAATTTAGCAGGCCAAAAGTCGATTTTTCAAAATATTCCAATTTTTTTTAAATACTCTACCTGGTGTTCCTAGATGTCCACTGAATAGTATACATACCTTAAATGTGTAAAAATGTGTTTTTAATTCATATGTTAGATTTTTTAAATCGCATGTGTTAACTGAGGCAACCACTTTTTTAACAGAAATAATTGCTGTTTTAGTTTTGGCCAGCTAGATTGATCAAATACCCCAACGTGCATCGTCCATCCTCGTGTTCCAATGGTACATGAACCAGATACGGATAGAGATTTAACATGCAAATGCAACAACAATGTGATCCATACGGTGTTGTTGCATTTGCATGTTAAATCTCTATCCGTATCTGGTTCATGTACCATTGGAACACGAGGTATGTGATTTATTTAAAGTGAATTTGAGCATGTGTGTGTAAGTGCTCTCTCTGCGTGTTCAACTTCACAAACACACGCACACACATATTATCATTTATTGTAAGTATGTAATTTTATTAATGTAGCATTGGTGATATCGGGGTAAACGGGTCACGATGTAACGGTAAAAGATCTAAAAGGTATGGCATATAAAAGCATTTACCCCACACATACGCCACGTACGCATTTAAAGGAACCAAATATCTATGTGTGTATGTAGTACGTGTGGACGTATCCTCGTATGTACATATATAATTGTCCATAAGGGGTTTTTCGCGCTAAATTTTTATTGTTTTATAAATGAAACAAAATTGATTTATAATGCTAAACAAAGTTAAAGTGACACAAATTACCAGTGGAGAAGGGAGCCAAACTGAAAATGAGCAAACCAAATATAAAATAGGACCATACATCCGTTAGGGTAGCGCGCAGGCTTTTAATTGATTATAACCTGAATTTAATTGCAAGCTAATCCTTTTTTAACAAAACTTACCTAATTTAAATTAACTTAATCCAAGCGAAGTTGAGTAAGCTTTAATTACTTTTTTTCACTTGCGATATTTTAGCTATCGCTATTGCTTCCCAGCGTGGTATCCGAAACTGCTCCACCTTTTCAATTCCTTATGGCAATTGGGTCAAGTGAAATTCATGTGCGGAATCAGGTAAATGGGAATGTATATAGACGTAGCAAGGCGCGTTGTGTGAGAAGGTTATCATGAAGCAAGGAGGGAAGATATATGCCTATTTAGAAAAAAGAAAACACAGAGTCGTCAGTATCAAGTGCTCGTGAAGTTCAATGTTTTTAAATCAACTAGAGCACACCCAGGACCCCAGCGGGTTAGGTGTTAGAATATACCCACGGTAGGTATGTCTATCGTAAGAGGCGATCAAAATACCAATTATATTTAAGGGATTGTGTATCGCAACCCTTTCAAGGGGTTGCCAGCGCAATTTATAGCTGCTCAAACCCAACTGTCAACTCACCTATCCGTGGCGAATCCTGTTTTATTAACAGCCGAGGCTCTGGTGACCCCGAACCCCTCATGGCTCTAGGGGGTGGGAGGGCGGTATGGTCTAGAAGGTCGCATGTGGTCATACCAAGTCGTTCCCGAAATGGTCGGGCTTGGTACCGGAACGTACCGGATCTGCTTCCGGCAAAGGAACATCAACATCGATAACACTCCCCAAGGCCTTCGGGGAGGGTCCTTATCGTTACAACAACAACAACAGCAACAACAACAGCAACAACCACAACAGCACACCCAGGGGCTTAAGTTAAACAACAACCTTGCTAACTTCACCAAAAATAAGAAATCTTGAATTTTTTGGAATTCTTATCGGTAACAACCGATACCGACTACGTGTTGTTTCATTACTTGCAATAGCATATCTATATCGTCGAGCTATCGGTTTATAAGCGGCTTTTTATTACCGAGTCATTTCATTGGTTTCTTTTCGGCTTGTTATCGTCGGGTTACAGATGTGTTATCGATTTTATAATGAAGTTTTATCTGTACCTCTTTCATACCGACTAGTCTTCGGCAATTGGTAAGATATTTGTATACAACTGTGCGATATCAACTCGATATTTCTTGGAAATGAAATCGATAAATTTTCTAAAACAAATAGGTAACACTCCGAAAACATATAGGCAGTACTTCGATAACAAATCGATATCTTCTAGAAAATATCGAAAAATTTTAGATGGAATAGTTTTCGATAACTTTTCGATAATATGTCGACAGCTGTCGATGAAAAATTGATAATAAATGCATAAATTTTCGATAAAAAAAATCAGTAACACGTTGATAATCTTTTTTATCGATAGCAATTTTATAGCACTTCGATAAGAAATTTATAACGGGCCCACAACAAATGGATAACACGCCGTCGACAACAAACCAATAGATCATCAATAATAAACCTTTAACACTTCGACAACAAATTGATAGCACTTTGTTTGGTTTTGGTTTTGTCTTGGGTTTTACTTTTTATATTTTCGATGCACAACCGATAATTCGTCGATAAATCAATTAGTAACTTATTGATAATATTTGTTACCAATTGCACATTTATGACACTTCGATAACAAATGTATAATACACCCGTCGATAACAAACCGATAGCTAACCGAAAACAAACTCTTAAAATTTCGCTATCACGCTGTCCGATTTCGGTTCCGACTTCGGTTTTGAGTACTAACTGTTTCGAAAAACCCATAACTCGTCGTTAAAAAATTAGCAACTCGTTGATAACTTTTGTTATCGCAGGAAAATTTAAAAAACGTCCACAACAAATCGATAACTGAACTATATATCCTCGATAATACACCTTTCACAAACCGGTAACTCGTAACAAATCGATTACAAAGACGACCAAAACACTTCGTCTGGGTTCGGTTTCGGTTCTCGTTCCGTCTCCAGTATTGAACTTATCCATTCTTTCCTATTCCCTCATTTTCTTTTTCCCTTGGATTTGCTTTATTGCTGTTTAACACCCAGAATAAAAATTTACTGGGCAACGGGAGCAGGCATTTTAGTCCTCTAAAACATTTCACTTGTGTAGAGCTTCAAGAATGCTTTCAAATGACATCGTGATAGCTGGTATTGTTTCTTCGTAGCTTGATCTCCTGAAGGTGGTCGACGAACCCAAGTTCATGAACATAAGTTCTACCCTAGTTGCCATGTCTAGCACTCGCCTTTTTCTTGAGTAAATTTCTGGCATAACCTGCTCAATGGCTCTTAAATAAAAGTTGCCTGAAATAAATATTGCTATATAATTAACCGTGCTCCGCCTACCAAACCGAAGAGCCTTGGTTCACGCCCCGGGCAAAGCAACATCAAAATTTTAGAAACAAGGTTTTTCATTTAGAAGAAAATTTTTCTAAGCGGGTCGCCCCTTGGCAGTGTTTGGCAAGCACTCCGAGTGTATTTCTGCCATGATAAACTCTCAGTGAAAACTCATCTGCCTTGCAGATTCCATTCAAAGTCGAGATAAAACAAGTAGGTCCCGTCCCGGCAATTTGTAGGAAAAATTAAAAGAAGTACGACGCAAATTGGAAGAGAAGCTCGGGCTAAAATCTCTTCGGAGGTTATCGCGCCTTCCATTTATTTATTTATATAATTAATTATATTTTAGAACTACTGCGCCTTTGGTCGCTGAATTTCCGAGTCATACCTGAACGTATACCCAAGCTTCGTGGTTGAGATCATTTCCACTCTACTACTCTGCAAGGTACACATGTCATCAGGCAATGTTTCCGCTTTTCATCCTGCCAAGCATGAAACAAGTTTGTATTGTTATCACTACACTGTTACTCTAAAGCTTAAACCAGGAAAAGAAATTTCTAAGCTCTCAATTTACTACTGTGTTTTTTTTAATATTGTTCGGCCAAATTAAAAATCTTACTAAACATGAAGTCTATATACTCGAATTTGTTTCAAAACAAAACCGAAAAAGACTAAAAGTTTAAAAAAAGAAATTTGTATACACTTCTAAGTTTAAAACAAACCCAAAAAAAATAAGAAAAGAATTTCATTTGTTAAAAGTGATGTAAGCCATATTTTGTTAATCCGAAGCACATCGCTTCGAAATCTGGCCACCGCACAGTGTAACTTTTTTCACTGTTAGGATGCCAAAATTAATAACAGCCAAACTGAAGGAGCGCTTCATTTGAAATTTTGCAGTGTGGTTGCCGATACCTAAATCTAATTTGAGAATAAAAATGGGCGTGATCTGCCCACTCTTTCTCCTTACCCTCATATAAGGTGAAATTTCACATAATTATATTTCCTACTTTAAAAGAATTTTCCATTGCCAATATAAATAAAAATTGTTTAGATTTCTTAATTTAGCTTAGAGGCTTTTGATTAATACTTAAAAATTTTATTTTCGAAGTCAAACACAACATACGTACATATATTTGTAAAAACTGAATCGTGCTTATAAATAAAAAGTGATATTTTAACTGGTATAAAGTTAGTCGGAGTCAATATCGTCGACATGCTCTGGTTCAGATAATAAGCCAATAACTTCACTCGTTAATGGTCGCCGCTTTGACCCAGGGGTTTTCCGCAAACTGTGTATGAACGGGTCTGACGATATCAGCAATCTGTACAGCAAATCCAAATTACTACAAATTCTTGACTTTTTTGTGGTGAAAAGTTCACGATAGTTTCGTGCATCTTTATTTCTGGACTCTTGAGCTTCTTCCGAAAGTTGAGCAATAGGAAGAATAGCACACACGATTATACTCTTTCCATGAAACAGAATTTTAGGTACGCTCACTGGCATATTGTAACAAGCATATTCCGATAAATATAGTACCCTTGTCTCTGTCAAATAGTGGCCAGAAGCTTCAGAATTTATTTGAAACCCACATCCTATTCATGAATGTATTGCATGAAACCTTTTCAAAAGAATCCAGATTTTCCGATAACCATTCAGAGTTTTTCTCAATAAATCTACTTGTAGATCGAAAACAACATGCCCATTTCTTACGAATATTATAAGTTAGCTTGATGATGTATTTCTTTAATTTTGAATGATCCACATATCTTCCAATTATACTCAAAATATGGTTTAGTATGGCTTTGTCCGTTTCTCCATCTTTGCTTTTTAGCCAAACTACAAAGAGTGTATTTCGTGAAATAGCCATAAATAGTTGATGATATAGGAAAATTTGGTACAGTGCAGTTGGTCTTACTTCAATGCAGTCCGTCTTTGTTATGATTCATTTTTTGCTTTATTCTCTATTTATACAAAAAAAAACGCAAAATTTCGCAATGGTTTTTTCTTTTATCTGAAACTATATGAAATTCCCTTTAATGTGTATGTATTCGTTCAATGGAATTGGGCGGAATCAGGCAAGTTTTATTCTATTGAAAACGAAACATTTTCCAAGCTTACCAAACTTTTAGTGGCTGTCTAAAACAGAAAAAAAAATTTTTTTAAATGTCTACGAGGCTGAAACTTACCAATGCTGTTATAAACTACCCAAGTATGTTAAATAAAATAGTTTGAGGTCAAAACAGTTTTCGTAAAATCCACCACGTGGCCACAAATTTTGTCAAAAATTTTGGACTGTGAAATGATTTTTACACTTGTTTCAATTATCCAAGTTTCATAATGCTTATCATGGTGATCGTGAGTTTTTCACTATGCTTTGTATACATTTTCTTAACAGTTGGTTATTAATCTATTGCATATCAAAACATTTTTGAGATTGGAGAACATTGTTTTTTGGACTTTTGGCATCCTAAAAGTGAAAAAAGTTACACTGTGCACCGTCCACTTTTTAATAGCGAATGTAGATTTTTCTGGTTTAAAATTTCAACCCAAACCACTATAATTTAAATTTCAAACCAAATTTAGTTTATTAGTATAAAATATTTCAAATTTACGTTAAAATTCTTTACCGTGTAATTATATTTTTAATGCCTCTTGGGGACAAAATTGTGTTATATAAATTATTTCAAAACTGAAGGCATTAAGAAAATACCTCAAAGTTATTTACACATAATTACTCCACCATCATTCCGGTTATTTCAGATGCGAAAATCATGTCATGAAAAATACGTAAATTAACGAAAGTACTTGAAAAAGAAACAGCAAAACGCCAACACACCAAAAAAAAAAACACAAAAAAAAGGAAACAAAATTCCAAAAATTTGTTTGAGCAATTGAGTAATTAAATACGTCGCTTTGACAAAAGTAAAATAAAATTAAACAATTCCTAATTAAATATAACGCTAAATGATTGCTAAAATAACCCAAAACAAAAGTGCAAAATGGTGAATTAAAAAAAAAACACAAGTAAGGACGGGACTGTCTTCGGCTGTGCCGAAGACCTCATACCTTTCATGAATAGGGCTGAAAACTAACCTTATCCCAATCGTAATATCCAAATAATCGGCTGTATAAGATTTGAAATATATAGTGAACAGATGTACATACATACCTAAGCGATTTTCAAGATAAATAAAAAATAAGGTAGGTACTTTGTGTGAGGATGCAAAGTTTCACGTTCTTTGTGGTCTGCATGAAAAAACTACGACCATGAATCACTTATTTCTACAATATATGACGTAAGCATTTTGTGAAATTTAAAGCTTCCAGCTGTTAAAATGGGCAGACATTACGAAAAGTTTCTTATCTGCATAATCGGTTGTATGGGATATATACCACCGATCTGTACAATTTTCTCAGACAGCAATATATGCTGTATACGTCAGTATTTGGTGAAATTTGAAGCTTCAAGCTGTTAAAATGGAGCAGAAATTATGAAAAGTTTCTTATCTGGATAATCCGTTGTGGGGATGTATGCTATATATACGACCGATCTCATCCATTTTTTCAGACAACAATATGTACAATATACGATACAAGCATATGGTGAAGTTTGAAGCTTCAATCTGATAAATTGAGGAAGATATGACAAAAATCAATCGGTTGTATGGGGATTATATGCTGTAGTGGTCCCATCCGGCCGGTTCCGACAAATATCTGATCGGACACCTAAATATACCCGCTCACCAAATTTTATCAAGACATCTCAAAAATTGAGGGACCAGTTTGCATACAAACAGACAGACGGACATGGCTAAATCAACTCAGCTCTTCATCCTGATTATATCGGTTTACTTATTGGTGGGTCTATCTATTTTCTTTAAGGACTTACAATTTTGGGATTCGTGACGAAGTTAATATACCATTTCATTTTCATAAAAGGTATAAAAACTAATTGTTAAGTCGTGAACGCTATATCGCTACGACTTATATGACAAGGTATTTGGTATGGCTGTGCGTGGTTGTTGCGCTTGACTGCTTGGCTGCGAAGTCTAGTGGTCAAATGTGGCAAACGCCTTTTCGATGCTCGCCTAATTTAAAAGTTAATAGATATATAGAACTGTAGATTGTAATTATGTGTTTTGGTCAATTGTTGGTAGATAAAGGTGTATGTACTGTAGCTTCATTGTATGTGTATGTATATATATGTATATGTATACATATACATATGTACACCATGATTCCATGAATTCTAATTAGGGCTAAAGAGACCTTTATGTTAGCTAAAAATCCATACCTTTAGAGAACCCAATTCAAAATGTTTTGGTCCTGGTTCGATTGGGGGCAGTAAATCAATTTTGCTGCTCTATGATGGGCACTATGATTTCGCTTGGCCGCTGATTAAAAGCATTCCTCTTTATCTTCTTTTTGTAGCAGGCCTAATTACCTATTATAGCTGAAATAAAGAGGGAGAAAGAGGCAGGAAAATAAAATTTAAAAGTGAATTTTTATAAGGAACTTTTCAATTATTTTTAATGCCGGGTATATACATTGATATCAAGCAAAAAATGAACAGTCTTTATATCCTCGGTGACTCACGTAACGTTTGTTCATTAGTTTCCGGAATAATATTGTAACGAATTTACTGAAATTCCTCTTATTTGCAACCTTCTGCTAACGTTCGAATCACTAAATTGTTGAATAAATAACTCCAATATTCGATAATGCAAAATGGTCTTTATTAGACTACTTCTAAAATAACACTTCTACTACTCGACAGATAGCGTCCTTAAATTAAACTGAATACTGATTGCTCAGCTGGCGCTCTTTTATACTCTGTGCTGTATCGCTCGCATACTTCGAGGCGTTTCTAATTCTAGAATCTACTACTTATTTATCAGCTATAAACTTATGAGCTATAACTGCAGATGCACGCCTATAGCCTCTCATATGCGCGTGTATATGTGAGTGATACTTGCACAAATTATTGCCTACTTTTGGGAGTATCTCAGGTATATACATGTGTTTGTGCATTGCTCTCAGCTGCTTGTATGGACATATGAGTAGACATAATGATTGATTTGTTGCTGTGCATACAAGTCACTGCTTAGTATCGGCTTCGAGATGTGAGTATCACTTCGTGTGACGAATATTAGTATCTCTAAGTGATACTCACGGTCACCGTGGTGTGAGGGTAGCATGCTCCGCCTACCACACCGTATGCCCTGGGTTCACACCCCGGCCAAAGCAAGATCAAAATTTTAGAAATAAGGTTTTTCAATTAGAAGAAAATTTTTCTAAGCGGGGCCGCCCCTCGGCAGTGTTTGGCAAGCGCTCCGAGTGTACTTCTGCCATGAAAAGCTCTCAGTGATTCAAAGTTGTAATAAGGCCAATTGACTTTATGGCCGTTGACCTTATGCCACCGAATCATCACATTAATGCATTGTCATTGAGCCTTGATACGTGTGCAAAATTTCAATCAAACTTATGGCCATTCAAAATGGTAATAAGGCCAATTGACCTTATGGCCGTTGACCTTATGTCACCACACCATCACATTAATGCATTGCCATCGAGCCTTGATACGTGTGCAAAGCTTCAATCAAACGTATGGCCATTCAAAGTGGTAATAAGGCCAATTGACCTTATGGCCGTCGACCTTATGTCACCACACCATGACATTAATGCATTGTCATCGGTCCTTGATACGTGTGCATAGTTTTAAATTAATCAAACTTCTATAAACCGGTAAAAATTAAGCTCAAAGATTCCGTTACATAGATACAGGCCAAGCTAATAAAAGCTGTTAAAAAAGGGTTGCAGTATGCTCTTTCCTAGATGTGCCATGCATCCACTTCTATCATTAATAAAGGAATGCGTTTTTCACATTATGTGCAAGGTTTCAAATCTATGGCCATTTGGGGTGGTCATAAGTTCAATTGACCTTATGTCCGTTAACTTTATGTTACCCCACCATCACATTATTGCATTGTCATCGAGCCTTGATACGTGTGCGAAGTTTCAATCAAACTTCTGGCCATTCAAAGTGGTAATAAGGCCAATTGACCTTATGGCCGTTGACCTTATGTCACCACACCATCACATTAATGCATTGTCATCGGTCCTTGATACGTATGCAAAGTTTCAAATTAATCAGACTTCTAGAAACCGGTGAAAATTAAGCTCAAAAAATCCGTTACCTAGATACAGGCCAAGCAAATAAAAGCGTGTTAAAAAGAAGTGTACGTTTTGATTGTCACTCCATAACTCGAGAACGAATAGAAAGATTGCCATGACATTTTTAGGAAAGATACAGGAAGGAGAGGTAAATGGTTAGTTGATTTTGAAATCCCAAATCGGTTTAGCCATATGTATATAAAAATCAATTCTGTGTGTGTGTATGTTCGCTATGGAAACGTATTTCCCACTCTTCAATCATCACCAAATTTTGGCTATAGGTTCCTTCGATCAACACGAAGGTTTTAGGCTAAAAATAATTTCGATATATAAAAGGGGCGTGGCACCTCACATACAAATGGAATCTTTGGAACTGCATAACTCTGAAGGTATACATGCCAGAACATTGAAATTCAGTGAGGAGTTATATGAGGTCAATCCCTAACACCACCAAGAAAATGTGGAATTGGGAAAAAGGGGTGCATCTTCCATACAAATGGAATATATCATACTGCACATCTCTGGATGTAGTAAAGGTAGGATAATGAAAATTGGTAAGGAGCTATATGAAGTTAAGTCGTAACACCTCCAGTAAAATGTGGAATTGGAAAGAAGAGGTGTGGCACCTTCCCTACAAATGGGATTTTTCAGAACTATGGCGGCCATACAAACTTAGGTTATTTTAACGCCTAAAGTTTGACTACATTGTTGAGTTTGGCTGTTATTCCTTTTGGACGTTTAGTAATCTGCCGTCGTTAAAAAAATGTGTTAGCGTCAGTCTATCTACATCTTCTACAAAAATCAAATTCTGTGTGTGTATTCCCTATGGAAATGTATTTTCCACACTTCAATCATCACCAAATTTTTGCTATAGGGTCCCTCGATCACGACGAATGTTTTTCATATTTCAGAATTAAGAATTTTAAATTAAAATTTTTTTGGCTGTACGAACGAGCAATCTTAGCTCCCAAAAATGATCATGTTAACAAAATCAATGATCTCATTCAAAACCCAATTCCTGGTGAAGTGACGAAATACAAATCGAACGACACTTTTACATATGAAGATCAAATTGCAAATTTTCCAATTGAATTTCTAAACTCTTCAGAGCCACCTGGAATGCCTCTGCGCATATATTAACTTTGTATATTGGCTCACCAATAATGCTTCTGCGGAATTTAGACCCACCAAAATTGTGCAATGGAACCAGGCTTTGCGTTAAGAAATTAATGTAATCGAAGCAACAATCATCAGCGATCAAAGCAAAAGTGAAAATGTGCTCATACCACGCATCCCAATGATTCCTACAGATTTGCCATTCCATTTTAAGCTCTTACAGTTTCCTGTACGCCTTGCATTTGCAATTACAATCAGCAAAGCACAAGGACAATTGAGAGAGTCCGTGCTTTTCCCATGGCCAGCTATTGTTTATCTTTGCACCTTTGCACCGAACGAAAAAACCAAAACTATTGTGTACCCACATGCATTACAATAACATATAATAATAAAATGTTTTAAATGAAAATTTCACCAAATATCCGTACAAAATTCAATTCAATTTACAGAACAATAAACTAAATTATCAACAAACAAAACATTCATTCGATCTCGGGCGTTACAACGTAAGCCGGATAAAGCTAGTTGTTGTATATATATAGTACGAGTCGGATCCGTGCGCATCTTGCGCAACCAATATAAAAGTCTCTTATAAAATATCAACAGAAATCAGCTGTTCTATCAATCAATTAAAACTTGCAGCTTGCGCAGCTATCTAGCGTATGGTAGCAACTACCGGTAATGCAGTGCAAATATTCTCAATAGTGCCATAGTCCAAACAAATTTCTTTGTGTGCTCACAATCGTATATTTTTAACAAATTATTTTAATAAAATATAGCTAAACAAAAGCACTACGACCAAAATTGCACAAAGCTCACTAATAGCCCGAGTCTCCATCAATCACCAAAACTTTATTTATAGATTTGGATTCCAAATATGAGCGACGGGATGAGATATTTAGAAAAATCGTACGAAACGGAGGGAATTTTGGGATTGATTTTTATGCAGGTTCTCAACTGTAAAACTTCACAGATACGATAAGACACCGAAAGCAATTTAGGAAAAGGAGAAAAAATTCCGTTAGGTGGCGCACGGATCTAAATATTTAGATAAGAATTTTGAAATTTGGTGTTTTGAGATCGATTTAAAGTAACTTCTCATTGAGCTACAAACATGAAACACAAACAGGTTAAGACACCGTGACAAAGGAACAAAAGGAGAAAAAAATTCGGTTAGGTGGCACACAGATCAAAAAAATTAGATAATAATTTGGAAATTCGAAACCGGGTTTTAAGTAACTTTTCGATGAGCTAGAGGCTACAAATTTAAAATTTAATTCAGAGGTCGATGACACAATACAAAAAGTTTCGCTAGGGGGCGCACGAACTGGGATATTTAGAAAAATCAAACGGAACGGAGGGAATTTTGGGATTGATTTTTAGGTAAGATCTCATTGAGCTACAAGCGTAAAACTTAACAGATAGCTTAAGACACCGAGAAAATGTACGAAAAGGAGTAAATAAAAAAATTGTAAGCACTTCCTTTATATAAATGGACAAAAACCAGCGAAAAATGACTCCTTATATAAAGACATATTCTTGCTAAACTTTGATTTTTAAATTTTGACATAGAAATTGAAAAAATATTTATGAGACATAAAAATATGAAAGCGGAACGCAATTGATTGACTAATAGTACCTCCTTTCCTACCAACTTTCCAATCCAAGTAATGTGCGCTGCACTTTTATATTTTTGCTTCTCACTTCTGCGGCAAAATTTAAAAATCAAAGTTTAGCAAGAATATGTCTTTATATAAGGAGTCATTTTTCGCTGATTTTTGTCCATTTATATAAAGGAAGTGCTTAAAAATTTGTTATTTTATTTTTATTTTATTTATCTTAAAAATCGCTTAGGCATATACATCTGCTAACTATATATTTCATATCTTCTGCAGCCGATTATTTGAATATTACGAATGGGATAAGATTATTGTTCAGCCCCATTAATGAAAGGTATGAAGTCTTCGGCACAGTCGAAGACAGTGACATCCTTACTAGATTTTTTTTTAATAAACACAACTACAAATATCCATACCAACACATGGACCCGTAATCATAGTCGCTGACTAAAATACTCTTTAGTTAAAATCTTGCCTAAATTAAAAATGGGATTTTAAATTTTGGTCTGTCATAGACATTTTAAACATGGATATGGTATCCGCATGTAAAAAAGGTATTTATGGGCGGTATGAAGACATTTTTTTAGAAATTTTAAAAGTTCACCCTGTTCCTTACAACCGTGGTTACTTGACTCCACGTATAAAAAATGGTAATTTTTTACTTGACAAAAACTCTTAGAATATCACAAAAATTGTCATTCTTAAAAAATTATTTAAATCTCGCAACATAAACGAATAAGTAGTTAAAACGGATTTGTGCTCCTAAAGCAAAGGAAGCAACAAGGCTATCCACTCTATTCATGTTGAATAGTTTGTAAGAATGTTGTAAAGAAAAGTGGTTTTCATTAAGACAGATGTGACGGCCAAAATGGTGCAAACCTTAAATGTTAGGTGGCCCTAACCGTTAAAGCCGTTTAATTTAATAAACCCGAAACCGAATAGGGATATCTCTAACCTCGACACTAATAAGTATGCAGGACATTCAATGCTAATCAGGTTAAATCAAATTTAGGTTTGTCTTCAAAAAGTCAGCATAAATAAAAAGAGTTTAGTATAGTTTTCCATAGGAAAGAAGTGACCTAGAATGTTGAGCCATTGTACATAGGCCTGCAAAGTGTAAGTCGCTTTTACATTAGAAAATCATTGAACTCAAGTCGATCATGACATAGACTAAGAGGGTGATAAAGGGGGGAAGTAGTTCAGCAGCGCCGGTACCAAGCAGTTCTTGAAATTTTTGTTGGTAATTCTTGATGTATTCCGTGTTTTATTTCACGCTTTCTTTTAAGAGGAATTGGCAAATTTAAAGGAAAATGTAAGACACAAAAGGAAATCCCAGCAGAATTCAAGAATTCTGTAATAATAATTCAATCATCAGAAGTCGAAAATAAGAAATTGTTCTTTTATTAGTAGTGGTGAAAATTGTATCCGCTCAAAACACCTTTTTAGTTAATTCCTTTCTGTGTACAACAATATCACCAAAATTACACCAACCACATGAAAATTTAAAATTTTTTTTTTTTTTTTTTTTGTAAAAATCTCTTGGCAGAGTAAAAGCATTACTTTGCCGCCTTCGGATTATTGCTTCCGAAATTAAAACGCGTCATCTGAAATTTTTGGACATATATTAAAAATCGACGCCTGTGGTAAATAATTCCTTCAATTGAATACTCTATATTTAATGCCAAAATCAATATAGGATGCTACTTTTTCCTCAAAAGATACTAAAATATCAAAACTCACAAATAGCTTTGAATGCGGAATAATCTTAATTAAATATCTCGCATATGTGGAGCCAAGTAACCATCGCACAAATTGTGGAATTTTCGTCAGAAATATAATAATACGAATTCAAGCGATAATAAATTAATTCCTGACGTATATTTGCTTGTCGGGGAAGCCTTTTTTCACTTCCCTTTAAGTTCATCGCGTTTAAATAGCAAATTTTTTAATTTCTCGCAATTTTTGACAGCAGACCGACAACTTAAAATCTATTTTAAAAAATTAAAATCGCGCTCATGCCATTTTAAATTTAAAATACTTTTTTAGAGATAAAATAGTGTTTAAGTGGACTATAACAGACTTAGAATGATATTTAATTTATAACCATGTTTAAACGAATAAAACTCTATTTTATTTCGACTATGATTACGGGCCATGGTGTGTGTGGTGATTAGATAACACTTAAAACACATTCTTGAATCAGACCATGCGCACCAATCTCATTTGGTTTGTATGTACGTTGCAGCCTGTGTTGCCATTTTAGTGAATTCCCGGCCATATTTGGGCGGTTGCGATTGTGCACAGGAGAAAAGTCCGGTTCTGCTGACATTTTTTATTTGCCAATTAGCCGTTTGGCACTAAAATCCTTGGAAACACTGATTGCAGCAATTATTCTGCTGTGGCGGATCCTGAGCTCGGTACAACTCGACCATTTGCGCGAAGTATTCTGCTTCATATTTCCATACAACCCATATGAAGGAGCTCTCACATGCGGACCGAACAGTTAAACGTATACGTCCGTGGGCGTGTATGCTATGCTATCAACCTTTCAAGCTGGACAAAGTCGTGGACCGCGAGAGTTGCTGGAAGGAATAACAGGTAATTGGCAAAGCACAGAAAAACAAGCCTCGAATATTCTTGCAGTAAGTGCCCATCTCGGAGCGAGTAGTGCCAGGGTTGATGAAATAAAATACAAGGCGCGATATACCTCCGAGGATAACTGGCTCTCTTACAATTTTCGGCGCGCTACTTATCAATCTTTCCTACAAATTGGCGGCACAGTACATATCTTATGCTGACTCCGAACGGTATCTGCAAGCAGATCAATTTTTCTGGGAAACTTTTCATGATCGCCGCTTAGAATAGCATTTTATAAGATGTGTTATGTTACTTTTTATGGAACTTGAACCCAGGACCTTAGGTAAGTACGCTGCAACCACCCCATGCTGGCCGCCATAAATTTTTCCAAGTTTAATTCGTCGGGTCCAGATGAGTTCTCATTCTATGAACATAGAGTAATTCTCAAACGTCTTGCCTGGGCTATCACTGGAAAACACCTGCGTTCACAGCCACCTCGTGGAAGAAGGATCTGGTTCAGTTCCCCAGGGAGTATAAGGCAACTGTGCGAGACGCACATGGTACAAAATATCTATATATACATACATATATGGAGTAATTCTAAGCAGGAAGTTGTCGTGGAAGCTGAATTCTAGGGTGTGCATAGTTAGAAACTAATACGAACATGCACAGGAGCTTTGAAACAGCTGCACTGTGTGCAATATCTCAAATCATACCTGCTTTGGCCACTATAAACATATAACGCAACGTGACTCAATGCCTTGGGCAGATAGAGCAGACTCTACGACAATAGTAATCTAGCGCCATCTAACTCTGAGCTGAGAGGCAACTTGAAAACCGGCGCGTCGATGTGGAAAGCAACATTACAGGTGAAAGGTTGGTGCAAGAGGACAGAAATTCTACATCCCTTTTTGAAAAATGCTTTAAGTTGTGGTATCTTTTCTGGGTTAAGTGACGTACTCTAAGAACAAAATAAGGATATATTGTTTGGTAGAAAGTACATTTTGGATTGATCTTCTATATCTTCTATATATGCATACATTCATACTTACATACATATAACGAAGGATGAGTGTTTGTTTCCAGCTTATGGACTCCGAAACCACTCCGTTTTATTCAAATTCGTAGCATAGCTTCACAGCAACCCACAGAGTGTTCCTGTAAATTTTTTTTCCGGGAAGTGGACCAAGGGCCGATCTAATCGAAAAAATTCTATTCATGGTTCGATTTGCCTGAAATTTGGTATATATAAGAGTGCCCTTTGCCTATATTAGTATTTGCGATAGTGGGACTGGGACTAGGACTGGAACTGGAACTTGGACTGTAACTGGACCTGGAAGTTAGGCTGGGAATGAGGAATGGAGAAGAATAAGAAAAGAGGGAAGAGAACGAGAAAGAGATAATGTTAGACGAAGATAGGGAGATGGAAAAAGATGCAGCGGAAAAAAGTGAGGGAATGGACGGAGAGGGAGAAAGAGATGCAGAGAAAGAGAAAACAGAGGGAGGAGTGAATAAAAGGATAAGAAAAAGGGGGAGAGTGGGGGAGCGAGGTTGAACTGGCCAGTCCATGAGGTTGAACTGGCCAGTCCATGAGGACCTCACATACACTGAATGAGGCCGTAGTGTTGTGGGGGAGGGAGAGTAAGAGGTAAAAACTTCTTAAAACTTGTGCAGATAGACTTAAGTTAAGGCAGAACAACATCTGCCGGGTCTGCTAGTATATAATATAAATTTTAAGTGAGACTTTAAAACTTCGGTAAAGTTGACTATAAATTAACTCTGCCATTTGTGATGTCTAAACCAAATTTTCAAATCGATTTTAAGCTATTGTTAAAGTTAATGTCAGTCAACCTTGCCCGTTTGCTTTAAATTTTACTGCTCATTTCAGTTAAAGATGCCCTAGGGACAGGTGTAACTCTTGTTAATTTACAGACACGATAATTAAATAACGACTAAAAAAAGTTCTAGCAAAAGGCTCATTAGCCCATGACATAGCATTGGCCACACAATCTGCTTACAGGTCACGAAATCGCACAATCATACAATCCTCAAATTCGCCTTACGCTTTGCTCTTTGGTCCCTTTTAGCCTATTTTATCGCGTTGTTTTCTTCAACCTTATTTTTTTACTTTCATTGAATGCTCGTAGTAAAAGAAAATGTTTTCTGCTGAATTTGCTTATCAATTAACCGGAGCTTTGAGTTTGTGTAGCTGCTGCTGCTGCTTTTTTTCATTTGACGCACCAAAAAGGATATAACTTTTTACTAGGCTGTACGTACAAACAACATATTTTGGTTTTTGCAGAATGAGTGGCCTCAAAAACGGTCTCAAGCTGACCCGGTAGCCAGTTTGGGTCAAAGGCATTTCCATTATGTCGCGTTACTGACGATAAGTCGATACAGCAGTGCGTGATCGAAACACACGCTTAAATTTGGTGTTCATTATTTTCACAACCCCTTTCATTGTTTCCGTTGTTTCACACGTTATGGAATTATTGATGGCACGCCAGTTGGCAAGCTAAAATAAATTGCCAACATATTGACAAATAAAATTTGAAAGTCAAATTTGCCATGCCTTTGGGTACTTCTTTGCCAATTTTATTGCCTTTGTAGTCAAAACGGGTGGCAAACACCTTTGACATTGTATGACAAACCGTTTTCATTGATATGGCCAAGTTTGTGGTCAAATGTGAATCAAATTTGACCTACTGAAAACCAAGCAAAAGCCTCATCTCACGTCAAAATGTATTGACTTCATACTCAGCAAGAGCAGTTTTAAATAAAATTCTGAACTAGCGTCGTGATACAAATTTAGAGATGTAGTTACATTTCTTCTTCTTGTTATTAACAAATAAGAGAAAACGGCAATTGCCCAGCTATATGAAAAATTTGACATTAAAATCTCATTTGCTCACATGTTGGTAATTTATTTTCGTTTTTTTCGTTTTTTCAGCTGACGTCCTACCAATTTACCACGCCACAGAGTGTAAAACAGCGGGAAGTATTAAAATGGGTTGTACAAAAATTTAGCACAAAAACTTGAGACCATACACTGCTTTATCGACTTCGAGTCAGTTATATCGTATAATGGAAACACATTTGACCTCAAATGACCAGCGGCTCAGTTTAATGTGGTTATTAATGCCAGTCATTTTGGCCTCACTAAAACCAAGCAATTGCGTACTGGGTATTTTGACCCCGATCAAAAAAAATGTCATGGTGTTTTGAAACATCATCGTCGATATGTGTACACAATGTGTACTACACATATGTATATTATTAAATGGCTGCTGTCATTTAAAAACTTCTGATCTCGATTTAAATTTTAAAGAAGATTACAAAAATTTCATTTTTAGTTTCTATTTTACTTTATGCCACCAATACAGCGTAGAAGTCGTCATGGTTTTAATCCACCTGACTGCAGCGTGCCAGAAATTTGAATCGGATTAAGTGCTTAGTTGGTCAAAATTGTTTGGTGCTGCGTATCAACTTGTTTGATTAGTTTTGTGTATTAGGTATATTAAAGATAAACAAGAAAATGGGAGACATAGTTGCACTTCTTAAACAAATTTTAAAGCTGCAAACAGTTTTTAATTTTTATTTTTTTCAATGTACGCATAAAAAATTTACGATAACCAACTAACAAATTGACGAACATTACCGTTTTTCAAAATATAAAATCGAAAAAACTTTTGAAAAATCTAGTTATATTGATTACATATATTCTATCATTTCATGGTGAAATGAATATTCAGTAGTTCTCATCCCGTTGACGTTTTCCCTTATTCTGACAAGTTCGGCATACATATTGTGGCGAATTTTAGCATCACTAAGCTGTTAGTAAAGAAAGGCACAATAACAAAAACATTAAACAATTCTTGTTGTTATATCGGCCTACTGATTTGTAAGATAGCGGGTTTGAAGCGATCTCAAGGCCTAACAATAATTATTTTATCATTATTATTGTTATGATACACTTTTTCTTAATTGAAAAAATTTTTTAAATTAGAATAGAAGAAAGAAAAAAATTTAAATAACTGCCAAAAAAAGCTCGTTGTATAGATCCATTTCGGGAACAGCAAAATTCCTTCATCGGCAACGTTTAGGTGCCGCTGCTATAACCATTCAGCTATCACAGCGGCTTTTTGTTTGTCTTCATTATTTCTACTTCTATTCTGGTTCTTGCCAATTGATATTCACAGCACTGCGACATCTGTTGCAGGATGGATGTGTAAATTGGACTTATTTCATGGCAATGATGCCATAGTGTCATATTTTATTTACACTTTTTCCCCTGCTCTGGGATGTATTAACAATTTTTGTTATTATATCGGCCTAAATTTTTTCTTTCTTCTATTCTAATTTAAAAAAATTTGCAATTAAGAAAAAATGTGTCATAACAATAATAATGATAAAATAATTAGTGTTAGGCCTTGAGCTCGATTCAAACCCGCGATCTTACAAATCAGTATGCCGATATAACAACAAAAATTGTTAATACATCCCAAAGCACGGGGAAAAAATGTAAGTAAAATATGACACTACGGCATCATTGCCATGAAACAAGTCCAATTTTCACATCCAACCTGCAACAGATGTCGCAGTGCTGTAAGAACCAGAAAGAAGTAGAAATAATGAAGACAAACGAAAAACCGCTTTGATAGCTGAATGGTTATAGCAGCGGTGCCTAATCTTTGGCGATGAAGGAATTTAGCAGTTCCCGAAATGGACCTATACAACGAGTTTTGGCAGTTGTTTTCTTTCTTCTAAAAAAAAAAAAAAAACTTTTTAATTAAGAATCATAACAATAATAACGATAAAATAATTGAGCTAGATTCAAACCCGCGATCTTACAAAAACATTAAAGCAAGCTACACTTGTACATGAACACATCAATCATCATTTATACACATACATAGAAGGCGACGGAGAGATAACTCACTCACACACTTCAGCCGAAGTGGTTACTCACACATACACACGCATATAGCTCAATTACCAAGCAGGAGATAAAACAGTTCTAGAAGGCGAAACGTCTAGACCTTAGTAGAAATATGCGGACGAGGCAACAAAGAGTATAAAAGCAGCGCAAGCTGAGGAATGTTGAATCAGTTTTAATTTAACCACGCTATTGGTTGTGAAGTATAATTGTAAAGTGCTACTCCCAGAGTAATCTAAATAAAGACCAGTTTGCAATACTGAATATTGGAGTGATTTATTCAACAGTTTAGCGATTCGGACGTCAGCAGAAGGTTTCAAATAAGCGGAATTTCCCGAAATTCGTTACAATATTTCAGAAGGTTGTCTATCATATAGAACTGCCTTTGAGTTCTACTACGATCGGAGTAGATTTTACTATACGTGTAGAAATATTATAACTATACAAGCCGCTAAAGAATATACATAGAAAAAAATCTACAGAAAACAAATTTTTTGGGAAATTGAAAATTGAAGCAATCAAAGTTTGATCCTTTTTTAATACAAGTACCCAAAAAAGTGAGGTTATGTTGTTAACATCACCTTTATTATTACAACATGTATCATTTTAGCTTTTACTGAAAAAGTATCGAGTATCTATATAGAATGAGGAGCAGTGCAAATATTAGCCGAAGCAAATACATCCAAATGCCTTTAGAAATAAAAGGAAAATATTTTTCAAAATCATCAAAAATAATAATTTCCCATACCGGGAATCAAACCGGGGTCTTCTGGGTGAAAGCCAGATATTCTAGCCACTAGACCATATGGGAGGTTGGCAACTATTTCCAAGCGTCTAGACATATATTTCTTTTTCAACTTTAGAGTCAACAGCTATTTTTATCAATAAAACATAACGAAACGCTTTAAGCCCTGGGAAGTTGACATATCAATATCCATATAAATAGCTGATTCAACCAACTTTATGGAAATAAATGTAATTGGTCAATGGTGTCATACCGTAACGCCCTAGCCTAAACCATAATATTCCAACCAATTGTTTTTTCGTTTTGCGCCAAGTACTACAAATATTTAATCTGGTAAATTCACTATCTCTTTGGATATTTTGTTCTTTGTTTTGGATACGCTTCGACTAAGTAACTTATTATTTGAAGAATTTGTTTGTATTTTTTTTTTTCATTTCCGGATTTCCTATGAAACTGTCACATATTTTAAGATGAGGCACCAATAACCGACACTAATTGATATTGTCGTGCATCTACTGTTGCTGCTTTTATACTGTGCGGTTTTCACGTTCACATATTTCTAGGCGCTTCCATTTCCAGAACTTACTTTTGGGAGCATCTCAGATCAGATATCTGCATGTGTTTGTGCGTCTCTTCTACGCTGCGTGTACGTACATATGTGTGACATAATGATTGATCTATTGATGTGCATACAAGTCACTGCTTAGCATCGGCTTAGAGATGATAGTATCCCTTAGTGTTGCTAATATTCGTCACAATATGAATATGTAAAAAATGGTTATGGTTATGACGTTATGACTGCGTCAACTTTACCAAGTCATTTTGATGATTTTCTATAATTTCAAACGATAGATTTGTTTATATGAACTAAAGAATAAAAAGCAACTGCAAATAATAGCCGAAGCGTATGCCTACAAATGCCTTTAGAAAAAAAATTCTGTAAAAACCATCAGTACTGAAAAAAAATAAACAAAAAAAAACAACTTTCCCATACCGGGAATCGAACCCGGGCCTTCTGGGTGAAAGCCAGATATCCTAGCCACTAGACCATATGGGAGGTTGGCAACACTCGCGCTATGCGTATACACAAGCAACACAGCATTTTTTTTTCATTATGCATACATACATACATACTTCATTAGGCATGCGTCATGTAGGGGTTTCCATGCGCTGCATTATAGTTTTTGCAAAAACAATAGCAACGGACGTGTTCTATTTGTAAGTAAAGTTGCGAATTATAATAGAACGTGTACCCAAAAAAAAAGCTGAAACAGTGTTTATTATATACATACATACATACATAGGTAGGTACTTACTTAAATTTGATATTTTTATGCCTGACTGTACTTGTATGTACATCGTGTATAATAAACCTTCTTATTTATTTATATGTATATAGGTAGATATCAAAATTAATAACGCTTCGTATACACTAGGTCAAATTTGAGATCAAATATTATCATTCCATTCAAAACGGGTTATCATACGATTTCAATTCGATTCAAGTGGTTGACAAGCACAAATGTAAATGTATCATACACATATTTAGCTGGCGAGGCTCTGGGGACGTAGGTAAATAATTTTCCATCTGCCCAACTGCAAGCGCCAGCAGAAATAAAATTTAGTGTAGCCGGGCCTGAAAGCTCATCCGATGAGTCAGACGATAATATACCGTTATATATATATATAGAAAAACCGCATTTGATTTACATCTATAACTCTAACATGGGAGGAGTGGAACGTTCTGACCAAAATATAAGCTTGTATAGAACTTCAATGAGGGGCAAATGGTCTGCCTTTGCTAGCCCACTGCATTGATATGGCGCTCAAAACGCTTGGATCATACATCGCGAACGGGGCGGAAGCTTTGACCAACTGAGCTTTAGGAGTGCAGTGGATATCATGCTGCTGATTACCCATCGAAAGCAATCAACCTACCAAAAAGGCCATCCAAGTTGCCCCAAAGAAGCCGAGATTCGCTATGACCGTATGGATCATCTTGTAGAGCCACAGGAAAAACAAACCCGATGTGGATATTGCCATCAAAAAACCACTACAAGATGTGTAAAATGCAATATTGGAGTCAATACCAAGTGTTTTGTAAACTTCCATTCCAATAAATTAAAATATGTTTTTATCCCTTATATTCCTAATGTAGTATATATAGGACACCTCTAAAATAATAATAGTATCAGAGTATCTTTCTATAGTGGTTTTAAACAGACATTTCCAAAAAAAAATCAAAATTTTTGGCCTGAGTAACTTTTAGGGTTATCTGGAATAAAGTAAACGCACTAGTATCCGGACAGTGTTAGTGTCCTTGTATGCATGCCCTTTTTGCCATTAATTGAATAGTCAACTATAAATTTTCTCCAATAATAACACAATATTCGCTACGTATGCTACAAAGTTTCAAGGCGAATACATACCTGGTGGTGGCAAAGCGAATTCAACCAATTCGCCGTGCTGAAGAATGTCAAGTCAAAAGAAAATTTTAATTGATTTCGATTAACTGACATATTAAAGTACAAGGCGCTGTATGGAAAATAATGAAGAAGAAGCAATCAGCTGTTGGGATAACAACACCTGGTACTTAGGCTGGGTGCGAGTTAGCCCAAATTTTAGGTGCCTAAACTAATATTCCAATGAAAATTTCCAGCACTGCTACAATTTAGGTAAAAAGCTGTCAAAACTGTGCGAGTACATTTGACAATCTAAATTGTTTAAGCTTAGAAATTAATACAAAAAATTGCACTTTGAAACTTTGGTTGTATTTACAATCTGCAGATATGCATGCCTTAAATGGGCATGGACTAAGAATGGTCGATAGTAGAAGTTCCCAAGATAGCAATACATGAAACTGCATCTTTTTCAACTTGTAGGACCTTTTTCGCCGACCGTATTGGATCACATCTTGAGGGGATCTTTCTCTATCTAGGGTAAAATGAAGCGACTAACATTAAGCATGTCACTATTTACACATTTTTGGCCAGTAAGTGACCATGTCTGAAAAATTTGAGCAGACCTTGATCGACATTCCTTGCCATCATCGTGTGGTGATTTGGTTTCACAACAAAAACTCAACTAATTGGCACCGTATTTACTAATCGATCGCCACACCTACCACATCATTAACCATCGCGGCCTTGGCTATATGTTAACTACTGTATTTGTATACAGATGCGCATTTCACAGAAAATTTAAAAGTGAAAAACAAAATTGAAGAAAAGTCAAAAATGTTGTTTATTTTTAAAACTTGACTTTTCAATTTAGGTATGGTTGCCAGACGTCCCCACTTTCGGGGATTTGTCCCCGATTTCAACGATTTGTCCCAGCGTCCCCGCTCATACTCTAACTGTCCCCGCTTTTACGATTTACCAGCACTCGTGTAATAATTATGTGCTTTTGTTGCTGACAACATGAGTACGAATTTCGAAGGAGTCAATCGCAATGGAAAAAATAACATTTTTCGAAGTCTGTGAATGCTGAATTGATTGGGATCGGATGTTCCGCACATATTATACACATGTGGTGTACAAATTGTTGAACACTTCTCTATTTACACTGTTCGAACAAAGGAATTGAAGTCCTCTTGCGAATTCGTTGAGACAGATTATAAAAATCTGCTCAATCATTGTAAAACGCGCTGGTTAAGCCTTTTCCCTACAGTCGAGAGGATTTTGAAAATGTTTGAGGACTTGAAAAATTATTTTATATCTCAAAACAAACCACCTGCAATGATTGAGCGTTTTTTTAATAATTACCTCAGCGAAAGTTATCTATTATTTGTCCATTCATTTATGGCTTTGTTCCATTCAAAAATCGCTTCTATTGAAAAAAAGACAATAGCCTTTTAGATATAGTTTCAGTTTAGGATGATCTCCTATTAAAAGTGGATGAACGACAAAAATCGAATTTTATTCCATTAGCTGTAAGGGCGAATTTGGCACAATTAAGAAAAGATGGAAAGGACCATGCTTGTGACGAACTATTGGCAAAGTCGAAATTCTTTATTGTGAAACATTAGAATATCTGAAACTTTGGACGTCAGGATTTTCGGAATTCAGAGTTTTCAAATGGTTGGATTTCAAAACAGATCAAAACTTGCAATATAGTGAAGTAGAACCATGCCTCTTTTATTTGCTTGAAAAAAAAGTGACCATTACATGATCAAATAGTAAATTTGAGAAAAATTTTGGAATCCAAGGCCGATGATCACGATTTTTTTGCACAAAAATCTGCAAGCGCCAAAATGGCTGCGTTTTGTTCAGCTAATAAAGATCTCGAAGGATATTCGGAAGTGCTCAAAATTGCTCAACTTTTTTATTCGATACCATGTCATAATACGAACTGCGAAAGAATTTTCTCTTAGTGAGCTCGCAACGGACAAAAGAAAGAAATCGTTTGACTGTTGAAAATGTTTGGGCACATCCTTCGAGTGAAGTTTAATTTTTCAGATTTTACGTGTCTCGAATTCCAAAAAATTTTAACCCTACCTGAGAATGCTGAACTTTTGAAAAAAATCAGCTATTCCCAGAAATATGTCGGGAAGTGCTGACAGAAAAAGAGCACCAGATTCTTGAAATTAGAAGTAAAAAAAGGAATGTATAAATAATTATCTGTAATAAACAACATGTTTGTGCGAATTTCTAAATTCTTTACAATATTCCCCTACCCTTTATAAATTTTTTTGCAGTTGTCTGGGTGCAATTGCCCGTCTTCGGCTGCGTTTAGAAGGTTAAACTTGGTCAAACTTTTTACTGTTGAAATTTGATTACCTGCTTTTTTGGAAGTGTCCCCGATTCATGTCTCGGGCATCTGGTAACCCTAATTTTAGGTTGAAAAGTATGCTCAAAAAAATTCAAATTTTTTTTCTTTTGCACTGCCTTGCCGACAGTTTCCAGTGATTTAGGTTTTTTGTGTACTTAAGTAGCAATTTAGGCAAACTCGCACACAGCCTTAATTCGCCTTGCAAAGTTTCAATTAAATCGAACTCATAGGTAAAAAGTAACGCGTCATTTAATGGGTTGAGGCTAAGTGTATGGTTGTTATGCCAGTTGGGCTACAACAAAAAAAATCGTGGAAGCACTTTGAAATAATAAGAAACTAAAACTTAGTTTACATATAACGAGATTGTCTTTATTTTCGTACTTAACTCCTAATCGTTAATTAAATAACTAAATTTTTCCCTTCGATAATCGGTAGTTATCAACAAAATTTTAGAGATGCCGATTTTTTTTTTTTTTCATAGACAAAGTACCACCTCTAGGGTGTAATCTTTAATTGAAAGCACGAAATAGAAGAGAAGCGTGAATATTTGACAGCTAATAATCTAGTTCCTGGGGATGGGATATATGAAAGGCCGGCGATAGTGTATTTATTTTAGGAGCGAATTAAAGCGAAACTCATAAACATATCCGTAAAAGTGCGGTGAAATAATAAAACGGCAGTAAAAGCTGAACTTATCATTTTTTCCCTTAAAACATGGACTTGTCGTTTTTTTTTTCGGCACCATTTTGGGGACAGTTGAAATGTCCATTTGGGTACTCTTCGGGATCATTATATTATATTGTATTTTAATCAACAATACTTAATTGAATATTTCTCACAGTATTTACATGTATGTGTCAGATCAAGGAATAAGAGTACTCAACTGTTAAGTTATGGACCTCGACTAGACAACAATCAAATTTAAAATTTTTTATACAATCTCCATTTTTGAGAAAATTACTTGTCTATATTAAAAAAATCGTTTCTAACTATCAAATCCAAGACCATTTTTATTTATATAACTGTACAGAAATTTTTAAACTCAAACTAAACTAAAACTTAAATAAAAACAAGTAAGGAAGGTTAATTTCGGGTGTAACCGAACATTACATACTCAGTTGAGAGCTATGGTGGCAACATAAGGGAAAATAACCATGTAGGAAAATGAACCGAGGGTAACCCTGGAATGTGTTTGTATGACATGTGTATCAAATGAAAGATATTAAAGAGTATTTTGAGAGGGAGTGAGCCATAGTTCTATAGGTGGACGCTACTTAGGGATATCGCCATAAAGGTGGATCAGGGTTGACTCTAGAATTTGTTTGTACGATATGGGTATCAATTGAAAGGTTTAATGAGTATTTTAAAAGGGAGTAATCCTTAGTTCCATAGGTGGACGCCATTTCGAGATATCGCCATAAAGGTGGACCAGGGGTGACCCTAGAATTTGTTTGTACAATATGGGTATCAATCGAAAGGTGTTAATGAGTATTTTAAAAGGTTGTGGGGCTTAGTTCTATAGGTGGACGCCTTTTCGAGATATCGCCATAAAGGTGGACCAGGGTTGACTCTAGAATGTGTTTGTACGATATGGGTATCAAATTAAAGGTACTAATGGGGGTTTTAAAAGGGAGTGGTGGTAGTTGTATAGGTGGTCGCCTTTTCGAGATATCGTCATAAAGGTGGACCAGGGGTGACTCTAGAATGCGTTTGTACAATATGGGTATCAAACAAAAGGTATTAATGAGTATTTTAAAAGGGAGTGGACTTTAGTTCTATAGGTGGTCGCCTTTTCGAAATATCACCATAAAGGTGGACCAGGGGTGACTCTAGAATATGTTTGTACGATATGGGTATCATATGAAAGGTGTTAATGAGTATTTTAAAAGGTTGTGGGGCTTAGTTCTATAGGTGGACGCCCTTTCGAGATATCGCCATAAAGGTGGACCAGGGGTGACTCTAGAATGTATTTGTACGATATGGGTATCAAATTAAAGGTATTAATGAGGCTTTTAAAAGAGAGTGGTGTTAGTTGTATATGTGAAGGCGTTTTCCAGATATCGACCAAAATGTAGACCAGGGTGACCCAGATCATCATCTGTTGGATACCGCTAATTTATTTATATATATAATACCACGAACAGTATCCCTGCTAAAAGTTCAAGGGTTTTTTATTTCGCCCTGCAGAACTTTTTCATTTCATTCTACTTAATATGGTAGGTGTCACACCCATTTTACAAAGTTTTTTTCCAAAGTTATATTTTGCGTCAATAAACTAATCCAAATACCATGTTTCATCCCTTTTTCGTATTTGGTATAGAATTATGGCATTTTTTCGTTTTTCGTAATTTTCGATATCGAAAAAGTGGGCGTGGTCATAGTCCGATTTCGGCCATTTTTTATACCAATACAAAGTGAGTTCAGATAAGTGCGCGAACTGAGTTTAGTAAAGATATATCGGTTTTTGCTCAAGTTATCGTGTTAACGGCCGAGCGGAAGGACAGACGGTCGACTGTGTATAAAAACTGGGCGTGGCTTCAACCGATTTCGCCCTTTTTCACAGAAATAAGTTATCGTCCCAGAAGCTAAGCCCCTATCAAATTTCACAAGGATTGGTAAATTTTTGTTCGACATATGGCATTAAAAGTATCATAGACAAATTAAATGAAAAAGGGCGGAGCCACGCCCATTTTGAAATTTTCTTTTATTTTTGGATTTTGTTTCACCATATCATTACTGGAGTTGAATTGTGACATAATTTACTTATATACTGTAAAGATATTAAATTTTTTGTTAAAATTTGACTTTAAAAAAAATTTTTTTTAAAAGTGGGCGTGGTCGTTCTCCGATTTTGCTAATTTTTATTAAGCATACATATAATAATAGGGGTAACATTCCTGCCAAATTTCATCATGATATCTTCAACGACTGCCAAATTACAGCTTGTAAAACTTTTAAATTACCTTCTTTTAAAAGTGGGCGGTCCAAAATTTTACTAGTTTTCTATTCTGCGTCATAAGGTCAACTCACCTACCAAGTTTCATCACTTTATCCGTCTTTGGTAATGAATTATCGCACTTTTTCGGTTTTTCGAAATTTTCGATATCGAAAAAGTGGGCGTGGTTATAATCCGATATTGTTCATTTTAAATAGCGATCTGAGATGAGTGCTCAGGAACCTACATACCAAATTTCATCAAGATACTTCAAAATTTACTCAAGTTATCGTGTTAACGGACAGACGGACGGACGGACGGACGGACGGACATGGCTCTATCAAATTTTTTTTCGATCCTGATGATTTTGATATATAGAAGTCTATATCTATCTCGATTCCTTTATACCTGTACAACCAACCGTTATCCAATCAAAGTTAATATACTCTTTGAGCTCTGCTCAACTGAGTATAAAAACTGCATAGTTGGCCAACCTTTTAGAAAACCACTTTACGCCAGCTATTGAGTGTTAAATCCCACAAAAGCAAAATAAAATAAAATTATACTTTATGGCCAACGCACACTTTTGGCTTTAAGCGAAGGTGTGGCTTTAATTGTAAGTTTTCACATTTTTTCGTGCTAGACAATGATAAAAAATGGTGCGCCGAAGTATTACACAACAATTTCAACAGTATTAGTTAGTCTATTCTAGTGATAGTTAACAAGGAAAAGAAAAAAAAAAACGAATATAAGACTATTTAATGAATTCATTTTTAATCTAGCGAAAAATGCAACGCAGCAGCCACTATGAATGAATTTGCAATTAGAATTGAAATATTAATTAGAATATTTACACAGTTGCCACACACAGTATTCGTTTTTCGCAGAGATAATATGGAGATGTAATCGAAATCGTTGTCAGATTTTTGACGTAGAATATGTATGATTTAAAATATAAGATGGCGAATGAGTTTGTTCAAGCAACTGGCGTCTTTAAGCGAACATTTTATGCTTGTAGTGTAAACTTTTTAACCGATTTTTTGATCAGCTATTGTCGCTAAGTGATAGAAGATAATTTAAAGGCATAAGCTGGAATCCCAATATTTTTATACTCAGTTGAGCAGAGCTCACAGAGTATATTAACTTTGATTGGATAACGGTTGGTTGTACAGGTATAAAGGAATCGAGATAGATATAGACTTCCATATATCAAAATCATCAGTATCGAAAAAAAATTTGATTGATCCATGCCCGTCCGTCCGTTAACACGATAACTTGAGTAAATTTTGAGGTATCTTGATGAAATTTGGTATGTAGGCTCCTGGGCACTCATCTCAGACCGCTATTTAAAATGAACGCTATCGGACTATAACCACGCCCACTTTTTCGATATCGAAAATTTCGAAAAACCGAAAAAGTGCGATAATTCATTACCAAAGACGGATAAAGCGATGAAACTTGGTAGGTGGGTTGAACTTATGACGCAAAATAGAAAATTAGTAAAAGTTTGGACAAGGGGCGTGGCACCGCCCACTTTTAAAAGAAGGTAATTTAAAAATTTTGCAAGCTGTAATGTGGCAGTCGTTGAAGATATCATAATGAAAATAATGGCAGGAACGTTACTGCTATTACTATATGTATGCTTAATGAAAATTAGCAAAATCGGAGAACGACCACGCCCACTTTTAAAAAAATTTTTTTTTAAAGTAAAATTTTAACAAAAAATTTAATATCTTTACAGTATATAAGTAACTTATGTCAACATTCAACTCCAGTAATGACATGGTGCAACAAAATACAAAAATAAAAGGAAATTTAAAAATGGGCGTGGATCCGCCCTTTTTCATTTCATTTGTCTATGATACTTTTAATGCCATAAGTCGAACAAAAATTTACCAATCCTTGTGAAATTTGGTAGGGGCTTAGACTCTAGGACGATAACTGTTTCCTGTGAAAAATGGCGAAATCGGTTGAAGCCACGCCCAGTTTTTATACACAGTCGAACGTCGGTCCTTCCGCTTGGCCGTTAACACGATAACTTGAGCAAAAATATATATATCTTTACTAAACTCAGTTCACGTACTTATCTGAACTCACTTTGTATTGGTATAAATTGGCCGAAATTCGACTGTGACCACGCCCACTTTTTCGATATCTAAAATTACGAAAAATTAAAAAAAAAATGCCATAATTCTATACGAAATACGAAAAAAAGGGATGAAACATGGTAATTGGATTGGTTTGTTGACGTAAAATATAACTTTAGAAAAAAACTTTCTAAAATGGTTGTGACACCTACTACCATATTAAGTAGAAGAAAATGAAAAATTTCTACAGGGCGAAATCAAAAGCCCTTGGAATCTTGGCAGGAATACTATTCGTGGTATTATATATATAAATAAATTAGCGGTACCCGACCGATGATGTTCTGGGTCACCCTGGTACAAATTTTGGTCGATATCTCGAAAACGCCTTCACATATACAACTACCAACACTCCCTTTTAAAACCCTTTATTCCTTTAATTTGATACCCATATCGTACAAACACATTCTAGAGTCACCCCTGGTCCACCTATAGAACTAAGGCCCACTCCCTTTTAAAATACTCATTAACACCTTTCATTTGATACTCATATCGTACAAAAAAATTCTAGAGTCAACCCTGGTCAACCTTTATGGCGATATCCCTAAATGGCATCCACCTATAGAACTATGGCCCACTCCCTCTTTAACTACTCTTTAATACCTTCCATTTGATACACATGTCATACATACACATTCCAGGGTTACCCTAGGTTCATTTTCCTACATGGCGATGTTCCCTTATTTTGTCTCCATAGCTCTCAACTGAGTATGTAATGTTCGGTTACACCCGAACTTAACCTTCCTTACTTGTTCAGTTATAATAATGGTCACCTCATTAGCTATGTTAAAACTGAGTAACTGAATAGCACAATCGGTGTCGGGAGCGAAAAATCTTTAGTTAAAATTTTCACAAATCGCTTCGTTTAAAGTTATGACCACCTCAGATGGAAGTTTTTCATATAAATGCGTTTAACGCAATATTATGCATGACAGTAACAACGCCACAATCACGCAAGATGTTGCATTTGTAAATGTAAAGGAACTTTAGACTTAGCAATTGAAACTACTATAAAGACTCTCACTATGCAAGAAAAATAAGATAGAAATTTATTAGTAAGATATTGTGTCACCTATTCATTTATTAAAATTGGGGATTATAATTGTGAAAAATGTTAGAAAAGTACCAAGGATTACGGAAAAAAATGACACTTGCAAAGTCTGAAAGCACCCGTAGCTGAAACTAATGTAAAATTCTTCTTGTTATGCTTTACATGTAGCAAAAGTTAAAAATTATCGTCGGTTGGGCGGGCTTTGGAGGGCATTAATCCGTTATTATAATAAACCGAGATTATATTCATTTTCCTACTAAACTTCTAAACGATAATTAAATAACTAGATTCCCCATATAAATTATTATCGTCAATAATCGGATTTTATAAAAAAAATTGGAGATGCTGACTTTTTTCTTAGACTTCTAACCATCGTTAGGGGGTGTCATCTCGAAATGGAAGCATGAAAAGTTAATACTCTAGTTTATAGCAATCTTTTGGGATCGATCAAAGGTCATGGAATCTGTAAACAAGCGTCGATAAAAAGTTCGTATGGTGTATGGCCAAAGCTGCGAACAAGATTGCGGAATGTTCGCGGAAATGTTCGTGTCGTGTATTTGGCGCTTAAGCAGCGCCTTGTATGCACATCCATAAATCAATCATTATGTATCTACATAAACGAATCAATCATTATGTCTACACATATGTACGTACACACAGCAGAGAAGAGATGCACAAACACATGCAGATATCTTATCTGAGATGCTCCCGAAAGTATGCAATTGTAATTGCGGAAGTGTAGCTCACAAATACACGCACATATGAGAAGCTATACACGTGCATCTGTAGTTATAATTATATGGCAGTAACTAAGTAAATTCTGGAAGCGCCTAGAAGATGCAACGAGGAAATCACAGAGCATAAAAGCACCAAAGGTAGAGGCGCTACAATCAATTTTGATTAAGCACGCAATCTGTCGGGCAATAGTAGAGTTATTTATTGTGAAGTACTTTAATAAAGGCCATTTTGCATTATTAAATATTGGAGTTATTTATTCAACAATTTAGTGATTCGAACTTAGCAGAAGGTTGCAAATAAAACGATTTGCAAGTAAATTTATTACAATATTTTTAAAATCGAAAAAAATTTATATAAATTCAATAAGGCTTACATCAATTAAAGAAAAAAAAACTCTTTCAAGAACCAATAAATACCGGCAAAAAGTGTAAAACCTATTCATTTTTTGAAAATTACTAAGGATGGATAAAAGTTGTAAAAATCGATAATCCCAGATAAAATCGGTAGCAAAAAATAAGAATCTACTCCCAGCACTATGCGATTTCAATAATAATATACAATAAAAATATATCATTGTCTACTGAATCAATAAAAAAAAAAATTCATTTACAGAATGCGGTAAATAGCGGTAAAAATATTTAAATGAAATCGATAAAAGTTCATATTTCAGATATTATCAAATTTAATTTCAAATATTGATGCAATATTTTCGATAACAGTGATTTTATGCTTCAATTTAAGTGTCATAAGTTCGACGTAGCACACAATGGAAGTCAGAAGCGCTTTACGCCCCGATTCTAGTGTGGTAGCAACATTCTTCACCACGGTAACGAAATCATGTGGCAACTTTTACACCCTTTTGGTATTCTACCCGCGAAAGTAGCCGGATAATTTTTTACCCACAGAAGTAGGTGGTTACATCGAAATAACCACACAACAGCTGTTGTTTAGAAAAAGGCAAAACTGAAAAATAACGAATTGTAAGCTCAAATAAGTGAAGATAATAGTAAAAAAGTGTTGCCTCTTTCTATACATATTTGTTTACATTATGTACTTTCACAGAATAAATTACAATATACCTACATATGTAGAAACTTATCATGCATAATACGCATATACACATCGTTCCGTTTATTCGTTAACCTCGTATCTACAAGTGACACATTTTCGATAAAGCGAACACGGTAGCCACACCATGTTTTCATTTGGGACCAAAATTCATTGAAAAAAAGGACCAAATTATTGTTTTATTTTATTAGTATAAAATACAAAATTTTAGGGTGTTTCCATATAAATTTTACTAAACATAGTAAAGACTTTCCTTTAATTCAAGCTGAACAAACAGATATATGTGCATGCAACCAAAAATGGTACTATATTTTGACATAGGATAAGTCTATGTCTTTCACCATCCAAACATTATGAACCTAGTTTTGGTCACAAAGCTCTTGGTTCTAGCATTATGTTGTTGATTGAATTGAAATAAAATGTATAGCGCAGTTATGTTTTAGTAAGAAACGGTTCAAAATTTGCGTTCTGGTGTTGCCGAACTATGTATGTGGAAAACTCAGTAAATCGTAAATGAAACTAGGCAATTTTGTTAGTGCTATTTTTATAGATGCATAATTTTTCCTTTACGTTTAAATTCATATCAGAGCCTAGATTCAGTAAGTGTGAGTTTTGATCCCAGGCCTCAGGGGTTCTGCTAGCACCTACGGTAATAATTTTATACAAAACATTTCTTCCGAAATCAAATCTCTTCCTTCTGTCTTCGAGTTAAAATATTTCTTGTGCCAAGGTACTTAATTTTCAATTACCTTGCGTGGCTTAAACATTTAAATATCAAAGGGCCAACCGAGAAGTAATGTATAGAATTTCTTTGTATAAGTTTTGAAAGTATTAGGCTCACGGCAGAGTGCTCGCTATAAGTTATGCTAGGCGAGAATCAATTTTTTACTTTCATATATTTTACATAGTGTTGTATAACCGATCGAAATATCTAGCCGTTATTAATATTATTATAAAACAAGAGTTTTTTTTTTTTTGATTAGGCGGTTATTTCATCAACAATTAACGACATTAAGTTTGGCAACACTTTTCTTTTTAATGCCTGGCATAAATTATATCCTAGGTGAAATATTATTGTTCTGGTACATTTTATTGACTGAACAATTTTTTAGGGTGGATTTCCATTGAAGTAAATTCAAAATTATCTGGGGGCTAACGAAAGTGCGGCGAATTTTTGGGCAATATTGTGAGTTTTTACCTGAGTGAAAAAGAAAGAAAAGGACCAATCGTGGCTACTGCCTAAAAAGGACCAAAATTGAAGAAAAGGGACCAGCGAACCAGATGGGGTTGGAAGGGACCATTTTGGTCCAAATGGACCAAAGTGGCAACCATGAAAGCGAAGAAAACTACCTTTCAAATTTCTCCACAGACACTGGTGAGTTTTTCGGTGATGACAGCGTTACCACTTGGAACAGAATCGCGGATAAAAGAACTGGTAACGATATTCGGTTACATAATGTTCTGGGTACTATTTTACTGGTAACGCTCAGAATCGGGGCGTTAGTGGTGGTTTTTCTTCTATCAGCGAGCATATCGACATTAATGCAAAGCAGCTCTATTCTGTATATCAATGCAAAAAAATTAATTCCGATTTCCTATTCGCGCCACCAGCAAATACCGTCGTAATTGTTATCATACTTTTTTATACTCAGTTGAGCAGAGCTCACAGAGTATATTAACTTTGATTGCATAACGGTTGGTTGTACAGGTATAAAGGAATCGAGATAGATATAGACTTCCATATATCAAAATCATCAGTATCGAAAAAAAATTCGATTGAGCCATGTCCGTCCATCCGTCCGTCCGTCTGTCCGTTAACACGATAACTTGAGTAAATTTTGAGGTATCTAGGTATGTAGGTCCTGGGCACTCATCTCAGATCGCTATTTAAAATGAACAATATCGGACAATAACCACGCCCACTTTTTCGATATCGAAAATTTCGAAAAATCGAAAAAGTGCGATAATTCATTACCAAATACGCATTAAGCGATGAAACTTGGTAGGTGAGTTGAGCTTATGACGCAGAATAGAAAACTAGTAAAATTTTGGACAATGGGTGTGGCACCGCCCACTTTTAAATGAAGGTAATTTAGAAGTTTTGCAAGCTGTAATTTGGCAGTCGTTGAAGATATCATGATGAAATTTGGCAGGAACGTTACTCTTATTACTTTATGTCTGCTTAATAAAAATTAGCAAAATCGGAGAACGACCACGCCCACTTTTTAAAAAAATTTTTTTTTTAATTCAAATTTTAAAAGAAAAGTTAATATCTTTACAGCATAAAAGTAAATTATGCCAACATTCAACTCCAGTAATTATCTGGTGCAACAAAATACAAAAATAAAAGAAAATTTCAAAATGGGCGTGGCTCCGCCCTTTTTCATTTAATTTGTCTAGAATGCTTTTAATGCCATAAGTCGAACAAAAATTAACCAATCCTTGTGAAATTTGGTAAAGGCTTGGCTCCTAGGACGATAACTGTTTTCTGTGAAAAAGGGCGAAATCGGTTGAAGCCACGCCCAGTTTTTATACACAGTCGACCGTCTGTCCTTCCGCTCGGCCGTTAACACGATAACTTGAGCAAAAATCGATATATCTTTACTAAACTCAGTTCACGTACTTATCTGAACTCACTTTGTATTGGTGTAAAAAATGGCCGAAATCCGACTATTACCACGCCCACTTTTTCGATATCGAAAATTACGAAAAATGAAAAAAATGACATAATTATATACCAAATACGAAAAAAGGAATGAAACATGGTAATTGTATTGGTCTATTGCCGCAAAATATAACTTTAGAAAAAAACTTGGTAAAATGGGTGTGACACCTTCCATATTAAGTAGAATAACATGAAACAGTTTTGCAGGGCGCAATCAAAAGCCCTTGGAATCTTGGAAGGAATACTGTACGTAGTATTACATATATAAATAAATTAGCGGTACCCGACAGATGATGTTCTGGATCACCCTGGTCCACATTTTGGTAGATATCTCGAAAACGCCTTCACATATACAACTAAGGGCCACTCCCTTTTAAAACCCTCATTAATACCTTTAATTTGATACCCATATCGTACAAACATATTCTAGAGTCACCCCTGGTCCACCTTCATGTCGATATCTCGAAAAGGCGTCCACCTATAGAACTAAGGCCCACGCTTTTTTAAAATACTCATTAACACCTTTCATTTTATACCCATATCGTACAAAAAAATTCTAGAGTCAACCCAGGTCCACTTTTATAACGATATTCCGAAATGCGTCCACCTATAGAACTTAGGCCCACTCCCTTTTAAAATACTCATTAAAACCTTTCATTTGATACGCATATAGTACAAACAAATTCTAGAGTCACCCCTGGTCCACCTTTATGGCGATATCTCGAAAAGACGTCCACCTATAGAACTTAGGCCCACTCCCTTTTAAAATTATCATTAACACATTTCATTTGATACCCATATCGTACAAACAAATTCTCGAGTCAGGCCTGGTCCACCTTTATGGCGATATCCCTAAATGGCGTCCATCTATAGATCTATGGCCCACTTCCTCTTAAAATACTCTTTAATACCTTCCATTTGATACACATGTCATACAAACACATTCCAGGGTTACCCTAGGTTCCTTTTACAACATGGTGATTTCCCTTACTTTGTCTTCACAGCTCTCAACTGAGTATGTAATGTTCGGTTACACCCGAACTTAGCCTTCCTTACTTGTTATTATTAAAAAAGTTAGCGCAACATATTGTTTTTTTTTTTTTCTTTTTATTAAAACTTTTTCATTACAAGCCGGGTTTTCTATTGATTTATTGTATGCGCATGAACTCTTACACAATTTCCGCAAGGAAGATCGCGCGCAAAAGAATGCCGTGCATTGATATCTCATTCGCTTCTATACTACGCTGTACACTGGGACATTATGAAATAGTAAGGCTTGAAATTATTATGAAGTGCAGGTGTGATACATTTTTCTTATATTTCATATTCACTTATACTAAGCAATATCGGTTATTGTCTGCTATTAAAAATCGATTATCTTGTATATATTACAATCTATTCTTTTTTTATACCTTTCATGAAAATGAAATGATATATTACATGAATCTCAAAATAGTAAGTCTCTAATAGAGAAGAGAAAGACAAACCAATAAATATATCATAATGATCAGTATGGCGATCTGAATTTAGTTGATTTATCTGTCTGTTTGAACGCAATCTCAATTTTTGAGATATCTTGATGAAATTTCGTGAACGAGTATGTTTTAGTGTCGTTTTTGTCGGATCGGAACGGAGCACCACTGGATCGGAGAACCATAGCAACCGATTTTTTCAGAAAAAAGTTTTTCTTCTCTCATATTTTCCTCAATTTATCGGATGGAAGCTTCAAATTTAACAAAATGCTATGTGGCATACATTATTGTGGGAAAAAGTCGTATAGATCGGTAATACATATAGTATATAGTATAAATCACATAAAAATTACTGTTCAGATAAGAGATTTATCGTCATAGCTTTCTCATGTAGATAACAAGAAATGTGAAACTTTGCGTGAGCATTACCGATCCACTGTTTATTTGATATTTATTGAAAATATCGCTTCCGACTATTTGGATATTACGAATGGGAAAAGATTATTGCTCAGCTCCGTTCATGAATGGTATGAGGTCTTCGGCACAGGCGAATGCAGTCTCGCCTCATTTGTTTCATTTCTCTATTTTAAAATTTCTTGTTTGGTTTTTAATAAATAATTTTGGTTTTAACTTTCAGTGATGTTATTATTTTTATCGATTTTAATCGAGTTTTTCTATATCTAATAATAATAGATCCATTTTTTGATTAATTTTTAACTATTTTACGTATAAAAACTTATTGATGTCTTCCGACTTATTTCGACCCAATTTAAACGTATAAATTTTTATCTCTAATTATTGACTTTTTCCGTGCGAATCTATTGATTCAAGCCAACTATCCATTTTCCTCGAATTAATTTCCTCTTAGGAAGTTAATCGGGTTCGGAAAAGTTTAACTGCTTGTAGAATATTTTTTATTCACAGTTATCGACTAACTTTATTTAATATTCATCGATACATTGACATTAGTAATAACAGTTTTATGCCAATCACATCGGTTTTCGATATAAATTGATTTTTAGCTTTATTGGATCAATTTTTAAGGATTTTTATGATCAGTTTGGGTTTTTAAGGTGACAACCGGGCCACTCTGACATATTCTGTTTAAGGGCTAACCGGGGGATCTTTCATCAGCAGCATCTGTCCACCACGAGGTGCGGCTGCAAGCGGACATCTGTCTTGGATCAAGCGGCTCGCTATATAAACGTGCAAGTAATATTTTCGCCCCCGCTGAGCGGGTTGTGCGCTGGGCTTGGGACCTGCCACGTCAAACCACACTCCAATGAAAAGCAACAAGCCCCGCCATAACCGTTTAAACGGTTAAGTGCCAATTAAGTAAGTAAGTTGGGTTTTTGCGATTTCTATCGGTTGCGATCAATTATTACGATGATTCTATATCCATTTGTTCCTATAAACTATTTTATGTCTTAAATTTATATGGTTTCTATTTGAATGATTATATCCACGTCTAAATTAGTACCAGGTGCTGTTGTCCTTACAGCTGATTTCTTCTTGTTGATTATTTCATTATACCTTTCATGAAAATGAAATGGTATATTAATTTCGTCACGAAACCCAAATTGTAAGTCCTTAAGGGAAAATAGATAGACCCACCATTAAGTTTACCGAAATAATCAGGATGAAGAGCTGAGTTGATTTAGCCATGTCCGTCTGTCCGTCTGTCTGTTTGTATGCAAACTAGTCCCTCAATTTTTGAGATATCTTGATAAAATTTGGTGAGCGGGTGTATTTCGGTATCCAATTAGACATTTGTCGGAACCGGCCGGATCGGACCACTATAGTATATATCCTCCATACAACCGATTTTTCAGAAAAAGAGGATTTTTGTCATATCTTACTCAATTTAACAGATTGAAGCTTCAAACTTCACCATATAATTTCGTATATTGCACATATTGTTGCCTAAAAAATTGATGAGATCGGTCGTATATATAGTATATATCCCCCACAACCGATTGTTCAGATAAGAAACTTTTCGTTATTACTACCCTATTTTTAGAGCTATAGGCTTCAAATTTCAACGAATGCTCACGCATATAGCATATATTGTTGTCTGAAAAAATCATAAAGATCGGTGGTATATATAGTATATATATGGTGGTATATATAGTATATATATATAGTATATATATATATTTTCGCAATTTTAGCCCCATTCTAACAGCTATAAGCTTAAAATTTCACCGATTGCTTACGTATATAGTATATATTGTTGTGTCAAAAATCATAGAGATGGGTGATATATATAATATACATATGATGGTATATATAGTATATATATATAGTATATATATATTTTTTTGTTTGCGATTTCGGCCTCATTTTAGCAGCTAGAAGCTTCAAATTTCACCAAATGCTTACGTATATAGTATATATTGTTGTCTGAAAAGTCCGGTGGTATATATATAATATACCTCATATAAACTGTAATTTTTGCCTCTTTTTTACGGCTAGAAGCTTCAAAATTCATCAAATAGTTACGTTTACGTCATATATTGTTGAAATACGTGATTTGTAGTCATAGTTTTTACACGCAGACCACAAAAAACCTGAAACTTTGCATCCTCACACAAAGTACCTACCTGTTTTTTATTTTATATTTATCTTAAAAATCGTTTAGGTATGTAGATCTGTTCACTATATATTTCTTATCTTATACATCCGATTATTCGGAGATTACGAACGGGATAAGATTATTGTTCAGCCCCATTCATGAAAGGTATGAAGCCTTCGGCACAGCCGAAGACAGTCCCGTTTTTACTTGTTTTGTATTGACATTATTCTGCTCAGAGAATTGGTTGAAATCGCTTTGCCATCATCTTGTATAGATTCGTCTTGATTATATCACTACTTGTCGATTCAACTGGCATTTACTGGAACGCTGTCGAACACTTTAACACACATCTTTGCAAACTAACCCAGTATGTGTGGTTCGCGCTTCTGCATTCTACACACGCGCAGTCATCCGCCATCGGGCATACGCTATTCACTCTATTACCGAAATGCGCCGCACAAATAAACCATCCATCATAGTAAATTCATGTCGGCAGTCAAATGCATCTCACTATTGCAACGCATCATGGGCTACCGGTGCGTATACGTACTTCATTTATTTTACCTAAATCGTGTTTTTTTTTTTTGTATTTTTGTTGCGCACATTTGCCTTGTTGCTTCCTTTTTTCTATCTGCTCATATCTATGCTGTTCACGCTTAACCACACCTACACTTCACACACGCACATACACGCTTGCTGTGCATTCATATGCATTTGTTATACACCCAGTTGTAGGAGGAGTGATTTCTTGAAAACAAACAAGAATCGAACTTTCCACTGTATTCACTTTATTTTGGCTCATTCAGGATCAAAGCTATATAAATCCAGCTGACTTCAGGGCTTAACACGGGCCTTGGCATTTAGTTAGTGGTTAATGCTTATAGAAAAGTTAGATTTAGAATATTCTACAACTGTTCACTGAACGATGCTTCGCCATACATTGTCATCATCAGCGCTTGTCTGATAAGCTGCAGCGACCTCTGCTCACCATATCAAGCTACCATCTGACTTGAAAGGTACACCTAGTTCTTAGCAGCCGATACCGTTCGTTGAACTAGAAGTTGAACGGGATAAGGTACGAGAGAGGATGGGCAAAATGTGGAAGAACATAAAGTTTCATGCGGGAATGCCTTAAACTACGCAACGCAGGACTAGGTGTTGTATGCGTTCAACGACCATTAGAGACCGTTAGCAAAAAAAAAATATATATATATATAGAAACACACACCTTTAAAAGGTTAAGAACAGTCGTTCTAGATCCTGCTTCTTAAAGCACCTTTTAGCAGTTTATGAAAAGCCATGGATTTCATTTCGTTTAATTTTATTTTATTTTTCCTATTTTATTTTATTATATTTTATTTTATTTTATTTAAATTTATTTTATATTGTTTTATTTATTAATCTTATTTTATTTTTTTTAATTTTTTTTTTATTTCATTTTTTTTATTATTTTTTTTAAATTTATTATATTTTATTTTCATTTATTTTATTTTACGCTATTTTTTCGATTCTTTTCTCTCCCCTCTCTTCTCTTTTCTTTACTATTCTTTTCCTTTATTTTTTTTTTATACTTTTCTTTCTTTTATTTTCTTTGTTTTTCTTTTCTTTACAACAATGAAAAACGTATAAGAAATTACCAAAACAAACAATAATTATAACAATAATAACAGCTAAAATAATAAAACAACAGAAATAAAAAGTAACAAAAGTATAACAAAACTATTTGCAATGATTACAGCAAGCATAATAGCAGATATAACAATAACGACAGTAACGACAACAGGAAGAACAACAACACCATCACTGTATTTACAACAATGAAAAACAGTCAAAATATCTTACAGCAATAAAAATAGTTAAAAAATAACAGCTTTTATAACAACACGAAAAATATTGTAAAAACAACAACAGAAACTCCTAAACCACAGTTGTAATAATAGCAACTATAGCAATAACAACAGCAAACAATAATCACATTAGAGCAATTATACAACAAAAGCTGTAAAAGTGACAGCAACAATAAAAGCAAGAATAATAGTATATAGTTAGAATGGAAGAAAAAATATAACAACAAGACTATTAACAGTTACAATATAAAAAAAAAACAACAATAAAAATACTTATAAGTAATATAAAAGCAACAATAACAAAAAAAAGAACGACAGCAATAAATTAAAACAATAAAAACAACTGTAATACAACGATAATTAACAACAACCCGAATTCATGTAATGCGAATAACTTTGAGCCTTAAAGTCAAGCCGACAACTTCCGGTAGTCTAAAATATTAAAATATTGTAGGGTTGCTATCAACCTACAATTGGGTATAATCGAATATACACAGTTCTCACTATTTTTTATAACAAAATATTTTTATGGGTTGTTTTTGTTTTTTTTTTTGTGCTTGTTTGTACTTTTCTCTACCTCACAGGACCTTCACGCCATCGACGTGTGCTAACTGCCGTCAACGTTCTACACCAAAGAACCGTAGTGCGCACATTCTATGCAAATTGTTTATATTTTTGTTGTATTTTTCATTTTAGCTTTATTTTGCTTTCTACTTTTGTTTGTTTTAATGCTGCTCGGTGCTGAAAGTGCACCTATGTGTGTGTATGTGTGCATGAGTGTATCCATATTTACTTTTTTATTAGAAAGCTAAAATAAAGTTGAACTTTCTTTGAGTTTGAAAGAGAAAAAATTTCTTGTAAATATTTACAACAAGCTTAAGATAAAGTAAGTACCAGAGTGGGGCTTTAAAATATTGATACACTTTGATGTGTCTGCGATAAAAACTCATTGGAGCAACAAGGGAATGATAGCGTATGATTGGTAGACTAAAACTAATCTATATGGAAAATATAAAATCGAGCTGGAATACCTCTGAAAAACTAAATTGTCTTTTTAGATTAGCTTGGATTTTAGATTAGCTTTGATGTGTTTTGAATTAGATTAGCTTAGGTTTGTAAATAGTTTTACATCATATGGTTTTGAAGCCATGGACGATGCCTTTACAATTGACATAGATCATGAGGCTTACATTGCGACTAAGCTGATGCGGCAGACTTGTCCAGATTAACTAAAGAAAACTGGCCAATTCATATAACACTAAACTCCTCTTTGACTTCTCCATCTGATTTTCGATATCTCTCTTCTTCTTAGTAGTATCGGGCTTTTATGAGTTTTGGAGTTTCCTATACCGCATTTTCCCACAAGCTCATCAAATGGCGATCATAAATATTTTAGGTCTTTTTTTTTTTTGATATTTTTCTCACTTCAGAGTTGGCAAGTCTCAATATTCGGTTCACCAGAAAAAGTTTTTAAAACTCGTTCCAAAGTTACCCAACTTAACAAGAAGATCCCACCTTTTTTGGTTCAAGCGGCATCCAGTGAAATGATTTTAATGGGAAACAAGTTCTTAAATTAAGGAACACTAATATTTATATAGAAGGCTGTTTGTTCTAGTAGGGAATCAACTGATAGTCGCGTACCCGTTACCAAGGCGAATAAGAAGCATAACAATGCGAACCAGCTATTAATAAGAATGTCCATTTAAGTTGGGCTGCTGTACCAGTGATTTATTTTATGAGCTGAAACCCGGCGGATGTAGTAAGCCCTATCGCCACTTACAACAGAAGAATAACGAAACCAGCCCAAAGAGACTCAAGTTCATTGTAATAGTTTCAAATTTTACTTAAACAAACTAAGCAAAACCTCAAAGCATTTCTCACATGTGGGGAGTATCAGCGCGATTTAAATAAACTCTGCATATTTCACAACCAATGTCTACCGCTCTGCTCCGCCTTTCGAAACGGCTAGTTTTTTTTTGTTGTTGTTGTTTTTTTTTTTTTTTTTTTTTTTGACTTGGATACTATCTACTGCAATTCTTAAAACAGCATGTCGGCTGGAACGGTCTCAAGAGTTTTATATACGTAACATATCATAACCAAATATCGTAACCAAATCATCTTTTCAATGTACACAAAACACTTGGGGGTTACACTGGGCATAACGTCCACATGAAATACTTACTTACTACTTACATACCGTGAACAAAGCAACAAGTGTTCTTGTCGCCTAAGCTTTTTATGACTAAGCATGGAACCATCTCCCAAAATGGTATGCTGGTCATTTAATATTGCTGTGAGCATATTTTCATCTACGCGTTCATAGTATGCAGGCCCAAGACCATGCAAAGAAAAAGCATCACTAAGGAATTGGAACAGTTACGGTTACGGTACAGTCACAATTACGATTACAGTGTCGTGTTATATTTATGTTATTTATTACAGTTCCGATTTCAATACAGAAATAATGAAATAAAATAGCACTCAATTTGAGTCACATGCCTTTTTTACATGGGCACGAACTGTGGTTTATCCTTCTCTAATGCACTAATAGTGACTTTTTATTCTCACAATCCAACAAATATTATACAAATCCAATAAATATTGTACCAACTGAGCTACCAAAATACAAATGGACGGTCGGGGAAGACTTAAATCCATACCAACATCAATTAAAATGAGCTTTAATTGCTTAAGCAACGCTAATATATCACCTTCGATAATTCATCCGTTGGAATTACTTTCAATTATGGCAATAAATTGCGAAATTTGCATTACGCACACAATGCACTACCCAATCGAATCGCTCCTGTGGCTGTGTTTATTATTTAATTTCAGCTAAATTTATCTCAAACGCATATCAGTGCGCGTTTGTAACCTAAATTTTGGTTCAGCTGCGCTCGCCATGACCAGTATTACCGTCGCCCAACTGAACTTTAATTCAAACTAAATTGGCGGTCTCACGGTTGTTCACGCCGCCGCCAGTCGTTGCGGTTAAAGCGTACGCACTTTATGACTTTGATTAAGGTTTGTTGTTGTTGCCACTGCAGGCAGCTAATACAGAAAAACTGTTGCATGTGTTCTGGACAAAATTTTCGAATCAAACTCAACTCCGGCGGCTATCAATCTCTGTTTTTTTCTACTTATTCATAACACTTTTTTTTTTCTTAACCAATCCCATTTCCCATAGTCTGCGGCCACTGTCCAGTACAGTGGCGTAGTGACGTTTTATTGCGCCCGTGTAAAAATATTTTTTAGCGACTTCGCTTTTTCTATTGCTTCTTAACAGGGAGTGTCTTGAATTTCGGATACTTCAGTCGCTAATGATTTAAGATCATGATACTGAGCTGTATACGATCAATCCTCTTAAAATTTCATACCAGCTATATGCATGCAATTTTTAGTATAGAAAATTTTCAGAAAATTTCACTACGCCACTAGTCCAGTAGCGCACGCATGCGGATCGTTCAAATTAATTACTGCATTTATAAGCAATTAAAAAAAAATTTAATGGCAATCGTTTATTAACTGAAAGTGTCTGAACGAGTAAATCGTGCAACACATTCAAAGTCTGCATGTGACATACAAAGTGTTTATAGGGGAGTGGCTCTACAACAAACTTATTGATATATCATTTTGACCTTTTTTATGCCACATAATATTTTTAACCATGTCACACATACACATCATACGTACGTGCATCACATATGACTGCATATTCATCTTTCAATTCTTTTTTTGTTTCGTTCAGTCTGTTGTAGGCATTAATTGCCTCATTTTGATAATTAAGTAAATCATCAACATAACACACTTACTTTTATTAACATCCGGTTATAATATAAAGATTAATTGGTTTGTGTTTTTAACGTTGCGTTATGATTAATTGGATTAATTTGTCATTTTTTTATGTTCTTCGTATCATTCTTATGTCAATTCACTTGCTATCACGCGCTAGCGTTACTTTCATTGCTATTTGTTATTGTTTTTGTATACACAAGTGTACCACGTGTATATATTTTTCAAATGCCTATTTACTTTAGTATATCGATCATTACGATGCCAAATGATGATATCATAACATCATCGCATGTAGTATATATAATATTATACTGGTACAATAATATGATATGTTTAGCGCTACAAAAACAACAACGACGACGATGGTGATGAAAGTGAGGATACTGATGATGATAGTAATATGGAAGATATAATGATGGTCAGTCATTCGCTATTATGATAACGAAAATGATGATGAGAATGATAGTGATGAGATTATGATTATCATGCTGTTGAGGAATATGATGTTTGATAGCATTTTGATGATGATGATGATGATGGTAATGAAGATACGGATACAGATGTTGATGATATTGATGTGATGTTGACGATGATGATGATGTTGATAATGAAGATGATGTTAATATTGTTGGTGAGTATTATTGCGTTGTTGATAATAATGAAGATGAGGATGTTGATGTTATGATGATGATGATGATGAAAGGATGTATGTGATAATATAATCTAATAATAATATGTTTACAATGCTGCCATGATTTGATGACGATGATGAGGATAATTGATTTAAGGTTCAGTTTTAATGTTATTATGACGATGTCATGATATGATTGGATGACGGTATGATATTGTATCATATGATATTATTCTACCAATAATACGATTTTGTCCTACATATTTGTTAACATGGTCATTATATGATGTTAACATGGTCATTATATGACGATGACATGATAATATTAAGATATACATAATATTTTGAAATAATGGTAAAAAGATATTCTGATGTGATATAATTAAAATTTTACCAGTACGATATTATTACAATGATTATGTGACATTTTCATATTTGATTTATGTGCTACTTTAATATTATGACATCACGAACATGATATGTCATCTTTTTGTGAATCTATGATATTCCTATACTAAGATATGATAGTAATTTTAAAACTAAGGTTAATTTTATACTCTTAGGTTAATAAGATATTAGACTTGTGCAATGTCCATATAATATATCTGACACACCCTTCACAATTATACTTCACAGCCAATATCGTGTTTAATTCAAAACTGATTAGTTACTACTCAGCTTGCGCTGCTTTTATACTCTCGGGGTCCTCGTTGACCCATTTCTCCTAAGGTCTAGTAATTTCGCGAACAGTTGTATCTCATGATTGGTTAGTTACCATATATATACATGTATATCTGTAGTCCACGCCTCTCCCATAGCCATATTTGTGTGTATGAGATATATCTTCATCGCCTTCTACATAAGAGTGGCTGCTTTATTGTTGTTGTGCATTTATTTAGTATCAGCTTAGTGATGCTAATATTTGTCACAGTATGTATAATCTGATGCTTAAACATAAAAACAACTTCATATCACCTTAATGTATCCGAATATTATAATATCATATCGACATTACAATATTTTGCTTTCATATAAATACTTATTATAGCATGATGTTATGCTATTCTGGCATTGATATGATATTCTTGTACAATTGTTATAGTTGATATTGTAGTAGCATAATATCGTATTGTTGAGTATAAATTATGTCAACATTAGATCATCTTAATGCAGAGGGTTCGAATAATAGTATGGTATGACAATGATATGATGTTAGTTTATATAACTTGTATAATTGGTAGAGTAAGTGTCGTATTAGCATGAATATAATGAAAAAATATGAATATGTTTCTTATAAATGTTATATAGTTGAAGTCGTAGTAGCATACTATCGTACTGTGGAGTATAAGTTATATCATATGGCAATAACTTAACTTCCGATCTTCAAATCATAGTGTTAGAATGTCATAACAACAAATAGCAATAATGCCAAAATTAATTAACAAAACATATTATCATAGTGCCAGAATATCATACCAATTCGAAATAATACTAAAATCATTTCATATCATATTAATGCCAATAACACTGAATATTGTTATATCAATGTAAAGTGTGTCGCGTACTTCATAGCGTCACACCTTAGATATCTTACATAATAGCAATATTAACTAGTAATAACATCGTAATTTTATTCCATTGTTACCGTTAAGTAACCAAAATATATTGGCAAAAAGATTTTTATTTACATGTTAAACCTGAAATCAACAAAGATGCATATATTAAAATGTATCATTAAAATTTCAACACATCACAAGAACATCAAATCATATCGCACTATCATGGAAACCATCTCAGCTATGAAATTTATTTTCTGTTGACTTCAAGGTTTTTTGTGGATATACAATGTATATTATACATATGGGGTATTCCATCCCATTTCGACCAATTTTGATTGGTCCTGTGAGCTCTGCTCAACTGAGTATAAAAATCAAATTAATATTGACGATTGTTTTGGTTGACAAGCCGACATTGGCTTTGTAGTCATAAATTCATTTGAGCTTTTGTTGAAGTGATTGTAATGAAATTTATTTGTTCAAGCACAAGAATTTATTTTAAAGGCCAAATAGGTGTGTCTAGTTCATATGTCCAAATATGTGTAGTCGTTTATTAAATTTAGCTAGTTATGGCTTTGTTGTTCTATTTGTACTAGAACTTGTTAATTTTAAACAAATTGAGCATTTATTGGACTGCAGGGGCGTTTTACATGTAGTTTGCTAGGAATCTTAGGAAATATATAAATAAACGTTAGTATATATGGGGTATTCCATCCCATTTCGACCAATTTTAAACCCGACTCCTTTAGAATTGGCTGAAAGTTTTTCTTCTTTTTCTAGCTTACGAAAGACGTTTTTCAGAATTTTTTCATTCAACTCAAAAAAAGTTGTGAATTAAAAAAAAAACACCGTTTTTATTTTCAAAATGCTATAACTTTTTCAAAAATTGACCGTTTGGGATCTTTTTTTTTTTTAAATTTGTTTTTAAATGTACTTTTCGGAAAAAATACAAAAACATTTTTAAAGTTTTTTTTTTGTAATTTTTCAGTTTTTCGAGATTTTTCGAATTTCGCCATTTTTTTTCTCATAAAAAACTTCAATCAATTCTGCAATCATCCCCACTAATCCCGGAGTGGGCCGATTATTATTATTATTTTTTTTTATTTAATTGAATTTTTTTGTATTTTTTCCGAAAAGTACATTTAAAAACAAATTAAAAAAAAAAGATCCCAAACGGTCAATTTTTGAAAAAGTTATAGCATTTTGAAAACAAAACCGGTAACCAACTCAAAATAAGTTATGAATTTAAAAAAAAAAACGGTGTTTTTTTTTTTTTAATGCTATAACTTTTTCAAAAATTGACCGTTTGGGCTCTTTTTTTTTTAAATTTGTTTTTAAATGTACTTTTCGGAAAAAATACAAAAAAATGTTTAAAGTTTTTTTTTCAATTAAATAAAAAAAAAATAAATAAATAATCAGCCTACTCCGGGATTAGTGGGGGATGATTGCAGAATCGATTGAAGTTTTTTATGAGAAAAAAAAAAAAATGGCGAAATTCGAAAAATCTCGAAAAACTGAAAAATTACAAAAAAAAAACTTTAAAAATTTTTTGTATTTTTTCCGAGAAGTACATTTAAAAACAAATTTAAAAAAAAAAAAGATCCCAAATCATCAATTTTTGAAAAAGTTATAGCATTTTGAAAATAAAAACGGTGTTTTTTTTTTTAATTCACAACTTTTTTTGAGTTGAATGAAAAAATTTGAAAAAATTCTGAAAAACGTCTTTCGTAAGCTAGAAAAAGAAGAAAAACTTTCAGCCAATTCTAAGGGAGTCGGGTTTAAAATTGGTCGAAATGGGATGGAATACCCCATATATACTAACGTTTATTTATATATTTCCTAAGATTCCTAGCAAACTACATGTAAAACGCCCCTGCAGTCCAATAAATGCTCAATTTGTTTAAAATTAACAAGTTCTAGTACAAATAGAACAACAAAGCCATAACTAGCTAAATTTAATAAACGACTACACATATTTGGACATATGAACTAGACACACCTATTTGGCCTTTAAAATAAATTCTTGTGCTTGAACAAATAAATTTCATTACAATCACTTCAACAAAAGCTCAAATGAATTTATGACTACAAAGCCAATGTCGGCTTGTCAACCAAAACAATCGTCAATATTAATTTGATTTTTATACTCAGTTGAGCAGAGCTCACAGGATATATTAACTTTGATTGGATAACGGTTGGTTGTACAGGTATAAAGGAATCGAGATAGATATAGACTTCCATATATCAAAATCATAAGTATCGAAAAAAAATTTGATTGAGCCTTGTCCGTCCGTCCGTTAACACGATAACTTGAGTAAATTTTGAAGTATCTTGATGAAATTTGGTATGTAGGTTCCTGGGCACTCATCTCAGATCGCTATTTAAAATGAACAATATCGGACTATAACCAAGCCCACTTTTTCGATATCGAAAATTTCGAAAAACCGAAAAAGTGCGATAATTCATTACAAAAGACGGATAAAGCGATGAAACTTGGCAGGTGAGTTGAGCTTATGACGCAGAATGGAAAATTAGTAAAATTTTGAACAATGGGCGTGGCACCGCCCACTTTTAAAATAAGGAACTTAAAAGTTTTGCAAGCTGTAATTTGGCAGTCGTTGAAGATATCATGATGAAATTTGGCAGGCAGGTTACTCCTATTACTACATATATGCTAAATAAAAATTAGCAAAATCGGAGAACGACCACGCCAACTTAAAAAAAAATTTTTTTAAGTCAAATTTTAACAAAAGATTTAATATCTTTACAGTATATAAGTAAATTATGTCAACATACAACTCCAGTAATGATATGGTGCAACAAAATGCAAAAATAAAAGAAAATTTCAAAATGGGCGTGGCTCCACCCTTTTTCATTTCATTTGTCTAGGATACATTTAATGCCATAAGTCGAACAAAAATTTACCAATCCTTGGGACATTTGGCAGAGGCTTAGATTCTAGGACGATAACTGTTTTCTGTGAAAAAAGGCGAAATCGGTTGAAGCCACGCCCAGTTTTTATACACAGTCGACTGTCTGTCCTTCCGCTCGGCCGTTAACACGATAACTTGAGCAAAAATCGATATATCTTTACTAAACTCAGTTCACGTACTTATCTGAACTCACTTTGTATTGGTATAAAAATCCGACTATGACAAAGCCCACTATTTCGATATCGAAAATTTGGAAAAATGAAAAAATGCCATAATTATACACCAAATACGAAAAAAGAGAGGAAACATGGTAACTGGATTGGTTTATTGACGTTAAATTTAACTTTAGAAAAAAACTTTGTAAAATGGGTGTGACACCTACCATATTAAGTAGAAGAAAATGAAAAATTTTTGCAGGGCGAAATCAAAAGCCCTTGGAATCTTGGCAGGAATACTATCCGTGGTATTACATATATAAATAAATTAGCGGTACCCGACAGATGATGTTCTGGGTCACCCTGGTCCACATTTTGATCGATATCTCGAAAACGCCTTCACATATACAACTACTACCACTCCCTTTTAAAATGATCATTATCACCTTCTTTTGATACCCATATTGTGCAAACGAATTCTAGAGTCTCCCCTGGTCCACCTTTATGGCGATATCTCGAAAATGCGTCCACCTATAGAACTAAGGCCAACTCCTTTTTGAAATACTCATTAACACCTTTCATTTGATACTCATATCATACAAAAAATTCTATAGTCAGCCCTGGTCCACCTTTATGGCGATATCCCTAAATGGCGCCCACCTATAGAACTATGGCCCACTCCCTTTTAAAATACTCATTAACACCTTTCGTTTGATACCCATATTGTACAACCGCATTTTAGAGTCACTCCTGGTCCACCTTTATGGCGATATCTCGAAAATGCGTCCACCTATAGAACTAAGGCCAACTCCTTTTTAAAATACTCATTAACACCTTTCATTTGATACTCATATCATACAAAAAAATTCTATAGTCAGCCCTGGTCCACCTTTATGGCGATATCCCCAAATGGCGTCCACCTATAGAACTATGGCCCACTCCCTCTTTAAATACTCTTTAATACCTTCCATTTGATACACATGTCATACAAACACATTCCAGGGTTACCCTAGGTTCATTTTCCTACATGGTGATTTTCCCTTATTTTGTCTCCATAGCTCTCAACTGAATATGTAATGTTCGGTTACACCCGAACTTAGCCTTCCTTACTTGTTAATAATAGAATTCTATGAAAAAATCTAAAATACACATACTTTTGTGCGTATTTGTAAGTTTGTAAGTGTGTGTGTCGGCCACCGTGGTGTGATGGTAGCATTCTCCGCCTACCACACCGAATGCCCTGGGTTCACACCCCGGGCAAAGCAACATTAAAATTTTAGAAATAAGGTTTTTCATTTAGAAGAAAATTTGTCTAAGCGGGGTCGCCCCTCGGCAGTGTTTGGCAAGCATTCCGAGTGTATTTCTGCCATGAAAAGCTCTTAGTGAAAACTCATCTGCCTCGCAGATGCTGTTCGGAGTCGGCATAAAACAAGTAAGTCCCGTCCCGTCAATTTGTAGGAAAAATTATAGGAGCACGACGTAAATTGGAAGAGAAGCTCGGCCTAAAATCTTTTCGGAGGTTATCGCGCCTTACATTTATTATTATTATGCGTCTCTTTCTCTTTTGTTATATGTGGTTTAACTCGCACTCTTTGTCTCATCTACAAACTAAAGTACCTGTGACTAATCGCAGGTACATGAAGGCAATTAAAAAGTTCACAGCCAACAATAACAATAACCTAAACTTAAAACAAAATTGTTTAATTGCTATTAACTTGCAGTTTCTATTTTTATTCGTCTGACAGGATTTTTGTTTTCGTCTTATTTTATTTCTTTTTTCGCATTTGCCTTTAACACTAGTTTAATCATAGTTGTTTTTGTTATTGTTTTCGAAAAAAAAGTAATGCAACTTTAATTGCAACAAAATTGCCTGCAAAGCTTAATGGGAAAATAAAAATAAAATATAAAATGAGCAGGCTTAGCAGAGACGCAGTTCGGAGTTGGTTAAAATTAATCGGTAATAGGTACGCTCGATTCTGAGTATTTCAAGAACCGGTTCTTTATATTGCAGTTAGAAGGTGAATGTGTATTTTTTATCGGTTTCGGATCCATCCTCTTCTTATTCTTCTTGTAGCGAATCCTCGAAGATTTTGTGTAGTTTTATCGATGTTGATGGTCCGTCCTGGAGAAAAGCACTATTAAGGTTCTAGCGCGACCATATCGATGATTTGATGTGACCAAGTTGACCTTGTAGATCATCCATCTTCCCTACTTCCATTGGGAAGCTTGGATTGGGAAGCTTGAACAGAATGCGCTAAAGATAGGTGAGTTTGACAATTGGGTTGGAGAAGCTATAAATTGCGCGGGAAACCTCTTAAACGAATTGCGCTACACAACCCCTTGACCGGTTATAGTTCCTGTTCCCGTTTGGTTTGGGTATGGTTCTCGTCCCTTCTTCGGCTTGGCTACTAAATTTGCTTCTTTAATCAGTTTCTCTTTTGAGTTCCGCTGACAGTTTCAACTCCGATTTCAGTTTCGATTCTAATTTCTGTTTCGATTTTTTTTTTTTGAGTTTTTTTTCCTGTTCTGGTGTTTACGTTGGTTTGAATTCTGATTTTGATCTCGGACACGAGTTCGTAAAATCAGCGCCTGATTCATTTGATTTTGGCTGCAGTTTCGTAAAATTTACGGGTTTTTAGGGTTTGTGTTAGTTTTGGTTCTAAAAATTTGGTCTCGGTTCCGGAATCATTACCGATTTTAATATCGATTTCGTGCTGCTTTCGGACTCGTTTCTGATACCGAATTCCAATTTGGCTCCATTTCGCATTTGTTTCTATTGCAGTTAAGAATTCGGGCTCGCATTGGCTTTGGTATCGGTTGTTGTTGGGATCTTTCAGAGGTTTGGGTTTGGCATTAATTTACGCGTTTAGTTCGGCTTCAGTTTTGATTTCAGGTTCATTTTCGATCTAAAGTTCTCATTGATTTCATCTTTGATTTAGGGTTTCGACCTCGCTTTCGTGTTAGTTTAGGGTAAATTTTTTACAAAAGTTCTTGCTGGTTATATGAGTTTGCCGGTGATTGCCCGTATCGCTTTAAATGTATGAAAACATTTATTTCAAGCAATTTTTAATTTTATAATTTATTAAATAATTTGGGAAAAATTTAAACAACGTGACATCAGGACGGACAAGGCGACAGCTTTTCGATTATACGTTGTAAATCTCTTCAAAGCCTTTTCTCCCGGGAGTGGGATTCGAACCCGCACTCCTACGATAGTTGAAATGGTTATAAACGCATTCAGCTACGTCATGCCTTAGTTGTTGTAAAGTTTTTCCTAATTGCCTTCTTACGCATATATTATCTTTCACACATCACATAATTCGTATGTAGTTATGTGTTAAAGTTATGCATGTTTGTAAGACGGTTTTCAGAGAAACTTGGTATTTTGTTGTTGTTTTTGTTCTATTTATAGAACTACAACGAATTAACCAAATGTTGTATACGGGCAATCCCCGGCAAACTCATATATTATTTATTTTATTTTTTTTTTTTTTTTTTTTTTTTTTACATACGAATTATGTGATGTGTGAAAGATAATATATGCGTAAGAAGGCAATTGGGAAAAACTTTACAACAACTAAGGCATGACGTAGCTGAAATCGTTTATAACCATTTCAACTATCGTAGGAGTGCGGGTGCTTGCTGGTTGTTTAAGTGACTTAAACTATGAACATTTTTGTTTCGTTTGTTTCATTAGCCATTGAGTTAGCTTCTAATTCTCAACTGGTTACTGAAATATTCTAAAGACATAGTTTAGGTTTTTTATCCCAAAGCGGGGGTTTTTAAAGCAAAATAAGGTGGCTCAACCCGCAGCCAATACTTTAGAGCCCCCTGTGCTCGCCCCGAATGAATAAATACAAGGTGTAACAGGTGCATAGCGACCTCTCTCTCTAAAATAACACACTGTTCACTTCAATAACAAATAATATAATCAAAGAGGATAAATACAATAAGAGCCGTCACTCGTTATTTTTTTGGCATTTACTTGATGTACATATACTGAGAGGTAGTCGCTACTTTTTTTTTTTGGCGAGATGTTTATAAATGTCTTCTATACATTTTCGTGGGGTATTTGTGTTTATTTTTCGACTGTATTTAATTAATTTATTTAATTCTCTTTCCAAAAATCACAGTCGAACAAGGGGCCTACACGGCATGGATAAATGCGAGACAATTAAAAATGTCCCTCTCAGAAAACATTCGGCATCAATTTTTTCAATTTCCAGCGAGATACTCGCCACAAAATAACGAGTGACGGCTCTTATTGTATTTATCCTCTTTGATATAATAACAAAAAAAACTAGCCGCCTGTCGAATCACCAAAGCTTAGACACTGGTTTTGGTTTGAGTATCGGCTCTGGTTTTAAAGACGGCTACTGTTGTTATCGACGGATTTTATTTAAGGTTCGAGTTTGCCCTAGTTCCGCGTTTTGGTATCGGCTAAGTGTTGATTGCGGCTCCTGCTTCGATCTTAGGTTTTGTTTTGACTCTGGTTCTAATTCATTTTGGTTTAAGTATCTTTTCGGGATTTTGTCGCATTAGTGCCGTTATCGGCTCCATGTTTGTTTTTAAATTGTCGTTAATTTTGTACAGGTCTGGACCTTTAGCTGGTGTTGGTTCAGTTTTTATTTTTGATCTGAGCTTTTTATTGATTTCATCTTCGCTTTGGTCTACGGGTTTTACCTCGATTTTGTGTTTTGATTGCGGTCTTTATTTTCAGTTCCAGTTTTTATTTTAGAATAATCTTGGGATCCGTTCCGCTTTCGATCTCGGATCGGTATTGATTTCGGTCTCCTTTTATATTCGATCTCTGTCTAAGCTTAGAGTTTGTGTTTTTTGCAGCTTCGCTTCAAGTTTTCGCCTCGGTATCGGTACAAGGAATAATAATGAATTATTACTGACAAACCCGCTTCTCACAACTTGGTTGCTCAATTCCCTACATCACTAGCAGCACCTTCCATTATGCGCGTCAACTTAAGTTAACAAATTAACTCTTTAAATTAGTGGCTTTTTCTTAAGTATGTTTCTTCTACGAATTCTAAAGCTCGTGACTCATGAAGCGTAATGAGTTTTAATGAGCTTTGAAATTATGCTTGAGCGCATTGAGAAAGTGAAATCAAAATAGTCGTTTACTATATAATTAACCACATACTTTTCAGTGCATTTCGATTCGATGAGATGATGACTATGTGGTAAAAGGTATTCTCAATTTACCTTGACGATGAACAGCATTACAGCTCGTGGGAACGTTCGTTGCGAAGTACTTAGATTGAACGTACGTAGATACATTCTCCTTGTGTGGGCGATATCTGTAATGTATGGAAGGATGGGCAAGTGAAAAGAGAGTATGCCCACTGCTACATATTCCGCTTAAGGGCTTACTCGATTCTGCCTGCAAAGGCTGCTGCTGCATGAATCGTTACGTCTTGCTTAATAAATAGTCCCGGTGAGACCTCTTAATTGAAACGAAATCCTCTGATTTATTGGGGGCGTAAGTTTTTTTGTGTATCTTTATCATAAAATGGCCAAACTGTATTCTGTAATCGACTTGGTACTGTCAATATATGAATCCAGTGTCGTTACCAGATCCCCTATCATGGACAAGCTCTCTGATAAATTATAAATCAATGATAAATGTCTTGGCTTAATATACGCTGTAATGATCGGGATGTCCGATGAGAGCCACCAAGTTAAAAGGAAGTAGGTGCAGCAGAGCGTGGAGTGCTTCCAAAGGGGTTGAAGTAGGATTGCCGATTATGCAGAGCTCCTAACTCCTTCGGAGACCTGAATTTCTAGTTACCCAAAAGGTAAATTTTTCATACTGTCGTTCTCATTAGGTTCCAAAGGCTTTGACGGAATTTCCCGCATATATAATCACTTTATGATCATTCCACTCCTTGAGTCGTAAAATTTGATTAACAGTCACCAACCAAAGTAGCGCAGGCACCTGCTATATCTAGGAACGCCATAGGTGTAAACTCTTTTAGGTCAAGTATCCTCAATCAACCAGAGATGTATATCATGTACATTTCAGTATCGGTTTCACAGGCTTACGCTTTTAGCTTGTGAAAGAAGCGATGAGCCCATTGATCTTCTTATATGGTTTTTTAAGGAGAAAATACGATAGGCTTATGAGCGTAAAATCATTTGCCTAAGAAAGAGAGATTTTCCCCGTCATTGAGATAACATCTTATTTCATGTACCACCCCGGCCTAGTTATTTATATAACTCCAATTATCCCACTTTATAATGTCGATGTGCAATGGAAGTGCTATCCCACCTGCATATGTAGTGTCTGAGATGGAATAGGGGTAGTTTCCGTCCGATTTCTGGAGACAGCTAATTGATGTTGTAGCTGTGCCTCAATGACAACAGCTTATTGATGTTGGACATCTGTACAGTAATCAGCTTAGATTGGTTTTGTAAGGCGCCCACAATGCATAGTGATTGTGACGGTCAGCCTTTGTTAAGGATTACTATTGCTTAAGCTTACCTGGGATAGGCTACTCCCATTGTCCCCTTAAAAGACCAGATCGTATTTAAAGCAGTCTTGCATTGCTGACTGAATGACGTGTTTATCTAGCTCTTCTTATTTCTTTAGATTGGCGTATCACTCTTCCTGCTACACAAGATAATATATTTAATAACTTCCAAGATGTTATATTTTAGGTAAGGCTTCGTCTAAGCAAATAGTCCGTATAAAACCACATTTCCTTATGAACCTAAGTAGGTGCAAAATACCGACGTGTCTAGCCTCAGCAAAACTATCAAACAAGCGTGAATCCAAAAATCTCAGTAGCTTTGCTTTAGTCAAAGACATCGGCCCCATCGTTTTGATAGTTTTTACTGAAAGAAGTTTTTGGTAAACGCCATCGTCTAAACATCCGTGCAATAGCATAATGTTCTGTACCCTCTCACCACAGATTTGTTAAGTTTGAGAAAGAATTTCGCAGTCACCCGATTTTTCCTATACGATGGCCTAATGGTAAATTTCCATTTCATTCTAATTAGATTCGAAGGCTTTCAAGATCTTAATTTTGGTCGGTGTAGTCTGTTGTTGAGCCATCAGTTGCCCTTTAGGCGTCGGCACCAATTTCATTTCAATATCTGTTTCGGCAAGACCGGGCTTCACCTCCAACCCTTTGCGAAATGTTACAAAGTTTTGTTTCTATAAAAAGGAGAGATATATAAGTGTGATCTTTAGCGTACTCGATAACCCTTGTTCCTTTTTGTTGGCGAAATACCGCTGGTAGTCAATTCACATACCGAAACCATCTTACTTGAAGCCAGGACCCCGGATTCAAGGGGTTGTGTAGCGCAATATATAGCTTATCCAACCCTTCGAGCGGCGAATCTCGTTTCACTAACAGACGAGGCTCTGGCGACCCCAAGCTCCTCATGGAACTTGGGGGTGGGGATGGAGGGATGGCCTGAAGGTATAATGTGGCCATATAAATCGTTTGCGAGATGGGCAGGCTACCACCTTAATGATGCTGTGTTACCGGAGCTTACCGGATCTGTATCCGGCAAAGGACCATCACATCGATAACACTCTCCAAAGCCTTCGGGAAGTAACGTTATCGCTACAACAATAACAAGACAGGACCTCAAGCTCCTAACGGAAGAAATTGGTCAGGCTAATGCCTTAATGGTGCTATTTTCCGGAACGTACCGGATAAATATCTGGTAAAAAGACTTTCAACATCGAATCGAAAAACTTTTTTTTTTAATAATTTGGGAAAATTTTAAACAACGTGACATCAGGATGGCCAAAAAATTATCGCTAGAAGAAGAGGGGAAGCCAGAAGTTGGTCCAAGTCGTATTTTTTGAAGTCGTTAGTTGGCTTCAAGTTTTCATGGTAATGCTCCCATGGCATCTGTTTTTTTTTTTTTTTCTGTAGCCCTCATGCTTAGTTTTTGTATTTGTTCAAGCTGCATCTGTAGGCATCGCAGTCCTCTACGATTTGACTGTGCTAAGTTTTATAGAAGAGTTTTCTCGTCGCCTTAAAGCTGTGCTCTACCAATTTCTTGAATTCACAGAGGGCTGCGCGACTTCTACTTCAGTATCAATGGTGAATAGTATCCTAAAGTGGTCCGAAAAAAAGCACCTGTCGGATTACGTCCCAAAAACGATTCTCATTATAAGAGAATTTCAAGGACTTCAGTTTACTGTCACTGACTCCCACACGATTCCGTTGCTCATTCTGTGCGCACGACACGTTTAAACGTCGGCCTTTCAACGTACTCGAAAACATGGAAATCTGCAAACAGAAAACATTCGATGGTAGAATAATAGACGAACAGATAAACACAATTTCTGACACAATGTTCGAGCCTTTAACACTTGCTTACAAGAAACAAAGTAATCACACAGGTACAACAGCCAAACACACAACAACAAATACACACAAAACAATTGACGCACCAAGCCAACAAACCCCCAAAGAAGGTCAAACGGCTAAAATCACCCTCGTTTCTGAATGAGCACACAGCACATACACATAACTAAATATACACAAGCATATATTTTGACAATACCTGTTCATGTACCTACGAACTATAAATACAAGACAAACGACAACTACAGCTCAGAACAAAAATCGACACTAATGATGGCACAACGCCGAAACCGGTTTGTCTCGAAACCAAATTTGACAAGAGATGACGGAAAATCGTTCCAATCATGGCTCGTAAAGCATTTCGTAATTAGTAGTCGTTTTATTCATCGTTGGATTTTCAGCTTGATTACCTTCTTATCTCGACGTTTGATCATCAGGATTAAATTGAATACTGGTTTTATTTAGTTTTCGTAGATTCACTCAGGGGTTTTTTTTTTTTTTGAAAGATCGGTCGAAGGCCGCCAGCGTAGAAAGATGTTCTGCGTAAAAATGTATTTATTTATTTGTTTGTCGACTACAATGTTGCGATGCTTGACACAGCAATTGACGTTTCTATTACATTCGCCTAAAACCAATTCACAGATTTTGACAATCTGAACATATGTTGTTGTTGTACAGATGAGCAAATCATATAGTTGAACCATGGTTCCAATTTACATCATCTAGGCAAGGTGCACACCAAGGCGAATTCAGTAGAGGCGGTGTTATCCCAACAGCTGTTTGCTTCTTCTTGATAATTTTCCATACAAAGCCTTGTACAACAATATGTCAGTTAATCGAAATCAATGAAAATTTTCTTTTTACTTGACATTCTTCTGCATGGCGAATTGGTTGAATTCGCTTTGCCACCACCTGGTATGGATTCGCCTTGGGTCCACACGAAGCTACGCATCATAGGTTAGGTTAGGTTGAACTGGCCGGTCCATGAGGACCTCCTATAGACTGAATAAGTCCGTAGTATTACCAGAAGTTTGTTTTAACGACCAAACTGAAAAACCCTATCAAAAACCAGGACCTATGTTATAAAATAACTCCGTCCTCTTGGCAAATACTAGAAGCTTCCTAGGATTTAAGCCACTTGCTGCTTCTAGATTTGACAGCTGTATCACTCCTAATAGCTGAAGTCTTACCCTGGCAAGCGCAGGACAAGAGCACAGAACGTGCTCGATCGTTTCCTACTCCAGCACACACTTCCTACATCTGCTTTCACTGACCAAGCCTAATTTAAAGGCATGTGACGCCAGAAGGCAGTGTCCAGTCAGAATACCCGTCGTGAGTCTACAGTCCTCCCTTTTTAATGATAGATGCAACTTTGTTAGTCTAGCCTTTCCTGCTTGGTCGATCATGTGCACCTCTCGCCTTCGCTTAATTTCGCCCAGTCTAGTTGGTACGTTTAGGGAGCAAGCTTCAAGGGATGCGCCCTTTTTAGCTATTTCATCCGCTTTTTCATTCCCATCTATTCCTATATGCCCTGGGACCCAATATAGATGTATGCTTCTCCCTGTCCCGATTCTCTCCAGGGACTGTTTACACTCTAATACGCTTTGAGATGCTGTGGTATGCAAGATTATTGCCTTAATTGCTGCTTTACTGTCAATATAAAAGATAACTCGATTGCAGCTTGGGCTATTTTCTTCCAGGGTTTCTACTGCTTTGGTTACGGCTACTATTTCCGCTTGGAAAACGCTACAGTAATCCGTCAGTCTTTAGGATCTGTTTATTTTCGGATCAGCAAAGTATACCGCAGACCCTACTCCTTCCACTACTTTTGAACCATCTGTGTACACATGTATCGCCTCGTTGGCCTAATGGTAAATTTCCATTTCATTCTAATTAGATTCGAAGGCTTTCAAGATCTTAATTTTGGTCGGTGTAGTCTGTTGTTGAGCCATCAGTTGCCCTTTAGGCGTCGGCACCAATTTCATTTCAATATCTGTTTCGGCAAGACCGGGCTTCACCTCCAACCCTTTGCGAAATGTTACAAAGTTTTGTTTCTATAAAAAGGAGAGATATATAAGTGTGATCTTTAGCGTACTCGATAACCCTTGTTCCTTTTTGTTGGCGAAATACCGCTGGTAGTCAATTCACATACCGAAACCATCTTACTTGAAGCCAGGACCCCGGATTCAAGGGGTTGTGTAGCGCAATATATAGCTTATCCAACCCTTCGAGCGGCGAATCTCGTTTCACTAACAGACGAGGCTCTGGCGACCCCAAGCTCCTCATGGAACTTGGGGGTGGGGATGGAGGGATGGCCTGAAGGTATAATGTGGCCATATAAATCGTTTGCGAGATGGGCAGGCTACCACCTTAATGATGCTGTGTTACCGGAGCTTACCGGATCTGTATCCGGCAAAGGACCATCACATCGATAACACTCTCCAAAGCCTTCGGGAAGTAACGTTATCGCTACAACAATAACAAGACAGGACCTCAAGCTCCTAACGGAAGAAGTTGGTCAGGCTAATGCCTTAATGGTGCTATTTTCCGGAACGTACCGGATAAATATCTGGTAAAAAGACTTTCAACATCGAATCGAAAAACTTTTTTTTTTAATAATTTGGGAAAATTTTAAACAACGTGACATCAGGATGGCCAAAAAATTATCGCTAGAAGAAGAGGGGAAGCCAGAAGTTGGTCCAAGTCGTATTTTTTGAAGTCGTTAGTTGGCTTCAAGTTTTCATGGTAATGCTCCCATGGCATCTGTTTTTTTTTTTTTTTCTGTAGCCCTCATGCTTAGTTTTTGTATTTGTTCAAGCTGCATCTGTAGGCATCGCAGTCCTCTACGATTTGACTGTGCTAAGTTTTATAGAAGAGTTTTCTCGTCGCCTTAAAGCTGTGCTCTACCAATTTCTTGAATTCACAGAGGGCTGCGCGACTTCTACTTCAGTATCAATGGTGAATAGTATCCTAAAGTGGTCCGAAAAAAAGCACCTGTCGGATTACGTCCCAAAAACGATTCTCATTATAAGAGAATTTCAAGGACTTCAGTTTACTGTCACTGACTCCCACACGATTCCGTTGCTCATTCTGTGCGCACGACACGTTTAAACGTCGGCCTTTCAACGTACTCGAAAACATGGAAATCTGCAAACAGAAAACATTCGATGGTAGAATAATAGACGAACAGATAAACACAATTTCTGACACAATGTTCGAGCCTTTAACACTTGCTTACAAGAAACAAAGTAATCACACAGGTACAACAGCCAAACACACAACAACAAATACACACAAAACAATTGACGCACCAAGCCAACAAACCCCCAAAGAAGGTCAAACGGCTAAAATCACCCTCGTTTCTGAATGAGCACACAGCACATACACATAACTAAATATACACAAGCATATATTTTGACAATACCTGTTCATGTACCTACGAACTATAAATACAAGACAAACGACAACTACAGCTCAGAACAAAAATCGACACTAATGATGGCACAACGCCGAAACCGGTTTGTCTCGAAACCAAATTTGACAAGAGATGACGGAAAATCGTTCCAATCATGGCTCGTAAAGCATTTCGTAATTAGTAGTCGTTTTATTCATCGTTGGATTTTCAGCTTGATTACCTTCTTATCTCGACGTTTGATCATCAGGATTAAATTGAATACTGGTTTTATTTAGTTTTCGTAGATTCACTCAGGGTTTTTTTTTTTTTTTGAAAGATCGGTCGAAGGCCGCCAGCGTAGAAAGATGTTCTGCGTAAAAATGTTTTTATTTATTTGTTTGTCGACTACAATGTTGCGATGCTTGACACAGCAATTGACGTTTCTATTACATTCGCCTAAAACCAATTCACAGATTTTGACAATCTGAACATATGTTGTTGTTGTACAGATGAGCCAATCATATAGTTGAACCATGGTTCCAATTTACATCATCTAGGCAAGGTGCACACCAAGGCGAATTCAGTAGAGGCGGTGTTATCCCAACAGCTGTTTGCTTCTTCTTGATAATTTTCCATACAAAGCCTTGTACAACAATATGTCAGTTAATCGAAATCAATGAAAATTTTCTTTTTACTTGACATTCTTCTGCATGGCGAATTGGTTGAATTCGCTTTGCCACCACCTGGTATGGATTCGCCTTGGGTCCACACGAAGCTACGCTTCATAGGTTAGGTTAGGTTGAACTGGCCGGTCCATGAGGACCTCCTATAGACTGAATAAGTCCGTAGTATTACCAGAAGTTTGTTTTAACGACCAAACTGAAAAACCCTATCAAAAACCAGGACCTATGTTATAAAATAACTCCGTCCTCTTGGCAAATACTAGAAGCTTCCTAGGATTTAAGCCACTTGCTGCTTCTAGATTTGACAGCTGTATCACTCCTAATAGCTGAAGTCTTACCCTGGCAAGCGCAGGACAAGAGCACAGAACGTGCTCGATCGTTTCCTACTCCAGCACACACTTCCTACATCTGCTTTCACTGACCAAGCCTAATTTAAAGGCATGTGACGCCAGAAGGCAGTGTCCAGTCAGAATACCCGTCGTGAGTCTACAGTCCTCCCTTTTTAATGATAGATGCAACTTTGTTAGTCTAGCCTTTCCTGCTTGGTCGATCATGTGCACCTCTCGCCTTCGCTTAATTTCGCCCAGTCTAGTTGGTACGTTTAGGGAGCAAGCTTCAAGGGATGCGCCCTTTTTCGCTATTTCATCCGCTTTTTCATTCCCATCTATTCCTATATGCCCTGGGACCCAATATAGATGTATGCTTCTCCCTGTCCCGATTCTCTCCAGGGACTGTTTACACTCTAATACGCTTTGAGATGCTGTGGTATGCAAGATTATTGCCTTAATTGCTGCTTTACTGTCAATATAAAAGATAACTCGATTGCAGCTTGGGCTATTTTCTTCCAGGGTTTCTACTGCTTTGGTTACGGCTACTATTTCCGCTTGGAAAACGCTACAGTAATCCGTCAGTCTTTAGGATCTGTTTATTTTCGGATCAGCAAAGTATACCGCAGACCCTACTCCTTCCACTACTTTTGAATCATCTGTGTACACATGTATCGCCTCGTCCGCCATTTGAGTATCCTTGCGCCAACCGTGCAACACTATTGTGGCCTTAAGATCGCCCCGAACCGCAGATAGAGAACCAGGTAGTCTGTTGGTCTTATGTTTGATGACGCTATACTACTATGGTCGTATCATCGGCGCTCAAGCTGCCCCGAGGCACCAAGCCTGGTTGCAGGTGTTAACGCTATGTTCTTTGCTACCAGGTCCATAGGTGGAATATGCAGAATGGCATACAGTGCAGCTGTCGGGGTTGTTTTCAGGGCTCCTGTAATGCTAAGCATTGATAGTCTGCATACCCCTCTAATTTTTTGAGTTAGGATATTTTGGTGTGGCTTTTCACCAAACAAGAACTCCATAGTATAGGATAGGGCTTACAATCGCTGTAAAAACCCAATGAGAAAGAGAGAGCGATAAGCCCCACGTACAACCCCAGCATTCTTTTATATGCATAAAGTGCCGTTGAAGCCTTCTTCTCCCTCTCCTCCACGTTGAGCTTCCATGACAGCTTACTGTTTAGGATGATTCCTAGATACTTTGTGCAAGGTTTCTCCTGTAGGGCCACCCCTCCTAACTTAGGCCTGATCCAATTTGGGACCTTGTACCTCTTTGTAAACAAGACCATATCCGTCTTATCCGCGTTGTCATAGACTCGTTTTAGACACTGCACTTGAATGGAGAGCTGCACATGAAGCGTAAGCTGCTGAAAGCGACAAGGCATGAAAGCTTCATGTACGTAGGCTTGAAAAAAGGAAGAACAAGATGTTTGTTTACATTTTTTTGTATACAAATTTTTGTAATTCGCTAGAAAATGTTATTTTATTTAATAAAAGTGCGTGAAAGGTATATTACCAAAGCGAAAAAGGGTATTCGACACCATAAAAGCTTGGTTAGACATTGTTGAAGCAATTAAAATGCTAAAAAGTGTTGGAAACTAGGAATCACTTTTCTCTCTAGTCCGCGGTGGTGTAAAGTTGCCTTTCATAATTTACAAAGGCACGGGGATGCAAACAACTTTTAATACCTATTTTCGTTTGGCTTCGGGGACGGATATATGTAGGTACCTGAAGAAATTTAATTTTTTTTATACTCAGTTGAGCAGAGCTAACAGAGTATATTAACTTTGATTGCATAACGGTTGGTTGTACAGGTATAAAGGAATCGAGATAGATATAGACTTCCATATATCAAAATCATCAGTATCGAAAAAAAATTCGATTGAGCCACGTCCGTCCGTCCGTCTGTCCGTTAACACGATAACTTGAGTAAATTTTGAGGTATCTTGATGAAATTTGGTATGTAGGTTCCTGGGCACTCATCTCAGATCGCTGTTTAAAATGAACGATATCGGACAATAACCACGCCCACTTTTTCGATATCGAAAATTTCTAAAAATCGAAAAAGTGCGATAATTCATTACCAAATACGCATTAAGCGATGAAACTTGGTAGGTGAGTTGAGCTTATGACGCAGAATAGAAAAATAGTAAAATTTTGGACAATGGGCTTGGCACCGCCCACTTTTAAATGAAGGTAATTTAGAAGTTTTATAAGCTGTAATTTGGCAGTCGTTGAAGATATCATGATGAAGTTTGGCAGGAACGTTACTCTTATTACTTTATGTCTGCTTAATAAAAAGTAGCAAAATCGGAGAACGACCACGCCCACTTTTTAAAAAAAAAATTTTTTTAATTCAAATTTTAAAAGAAAAGTTAATATCTTTACAGAATATAAGTAAATTATGCCAAAATTCAACTCCAGTAATGATATGGTGCAACAAAATACAAAAATAAAAGAAAATTTCAAAATGGGCGTGGCTCCGCTCTTTTTCATTTAATTTTTCTAGGATGCTTTTAATGCCATAAGTCGAACAAAAATTAACCAATCATTGTGAAATTTGGTAGAGGCTTAGCTCCTAGGACGATAACTGTTTTCTGTGAAAAAGGGGGGAATCGGTTGAAGCCACGCCCAGTTTTTATACACAGTCGACCGTCTGTCCTTCCGCTCGGCCTTTAACACGATAACTTGAGCAAAAATCGATATATCTTTACTAAACTCAGTTCACGTACTTCTCTGAACTCACTATGTATTGGTGTAAAAAATGGCCGAAATTCGACTATGACCACGCCCACTTTTTCGATATCGAAAATTACGAAAAATTAAAAAAATGCCATAATTATATACCAAATACGAAAAAAGGAACGAAAAATGGTAATTGTATTGGTCTATTGACGCAAAATATAACTTTAGAAAAAACTTGGTAAAATGGGTGTGACACCTACCATATTAAGTAGAATAAAATGAAAAAGTTTTGCAGGGCGAAATCAAAAGCCCTTGGAATCTTGGAAGGAATACTGTACGTGGTATTACATATATAAATAAATTAGCGGTACCCGACAGATGATGTTCTGGATCACACTGGTCCACATTTTGGTAGATATCTCGAAAACGCCTTCACATATACAACTAAGGGCCACTCCCTTTTAAAACTCTCATTAATACCTTTAATTTGATACCCATATCGTACAAACACATTCAAGAGTCACCCCTGGTCCACGTTTATGGCGATATTTCGAAAAGGCGTCCACCTATAGAACTAAGGCCCACGTCCTTTTAAGATACTCATTAACACCTTTCATTTGATACCCATATGGTACAAACAAATTCTAGAGTCACCCCTGGTCCACCTTTATGGCGATATTTCGAAAAGGCGTCCACCTATAGAACTAAAGCCCACGTCCTTTTAAGATACTCATTAACACCTTTCATTTGATACCAATATCGTACAAACAAATTCTAGAGTCACCCATGGTCCACGTTTATGGCGATATCTCGAAAAGGCATCCACCTATAGAACTAAGGCCTACGCCCTTTTAAAATACTCATTAACACCTTTCATTTGATACCCATATCGTACAAACAAATTCTAGAGTCGCCCCTGGTCCACCTTTATGGCGATATTTCGAAAAGGCGTCCACCTATAGAACTAAGGCCCACGTCCTTTTAAGATACTCATTAACACCTTTCATTTGATACCCATATCGTACAAACAAATTCTAGAGTCACCCCTGGTCCACGTTTATGGCGATATCTCGAAAAGGCATCCACCTATAGAACTAAGGCCCACGCCCTTTTAAAATACTCGTTAACACCTTTCATTTGATACCCACATCGTATAGAAAACAATGGACCACCCTTTCGGAAAATCAACAAAACAAAATAAGTAGGTAAATAAAACCGTTTAAAAACACGGCTATTATTAGAGTAGACCAATTGGAATGTACACTTTTTTTAACTTCCACTGTAAATACGAAGCGAACAACTGCCAGCAACGTGTGTGAATGGGTTTGTTTAAATTTTTGCCGCCGAGTGACAGTGCTTTATTTACAAACAAAACCAGCATTGCTGTATTTTGTTTTTTTTACAGTTTACCGCCACAAATTGCGTTTGTTTTGTTTGCTTTTCATGCCGGCTGTCAACTTTGTTTCTTATTTTCTCGTTTCATTCTTCAACCACTATTCGCTTCGCATTCCATATAGCGAACGATAGCGAACAATAAAAAGAGAAACTAATAACTAATGCGTCTGCGCCTAAAATGTCAAAATGGAAAGCACAAAAGCAGAGAAAATCGAATAATGAAGAAAATGTTCATACAATTCGAAAGTGTTTTTATAATTCTTTTGTGATTTATTGCAATTTAAAGCTTATTTGTTTTTTGAAAAATTGTGCAAATCAAAATAAAACGGAAAATAACTTCGATTACTGGCGAAAAGCTGTAAGTGCGTTTGTGATTTGAAGTGAAAAAATCGAAAGCAAAAATTTGTTTCCACGAAAATTGTTATTGCTTCTCAGTTGTGTTTGGGTGGGTGTTCTTAGTGCTAAAGCAATAATTACGCAAGTTCATCTGAAACGCACCGTGTGACACGACATAGAGTCAAAACAACAACAATAAAGCTGGAGGAGTTCCACCATTGTTTACTATATAGTTTGGCAGCTTAAGTAGAGGTTATGTTGTGAATAGAGTGGAAGGCAGTGGACTAGGCAGTCGAATGTCATATAAAGAAGGAATGGTGTTCGGAGTTTTTCAAAGTTAAAAAAAAAAAATTATAAAAGCTTTAATATAAATAAAACTATTGTTTTAATAACAACAAAAACGCCATATATATTCTGTATACATAAATTGACAAGGATGATCTTACTTTAAAATTTGAATTAAATAATCTAAAGTTTTTTTTGAAACTGAGTCGAGAACTGTGCGTGTGAATGTGCGAATTTTCACCGATCAGCTGTTAGTTGCGCTACTTGGTAAAATTTACAATGAGTTCCACTATCAAACACAATAAATCTTCGAAGGTATCTCGGAAGCGCGTACATTTTGTATTCGCGAAAAGCTAAACAAGAGTCGTTTATTTTAATTCGCTTTATGCGGCTTTTATGTTCATCGCGTCATCTTACTAAGAAAATTCAACGTGTTTCTGCCATCACGCCCCTCTTAGAAAAGGTACCAAAACATTTGCCTGCAATATTTGCTCATTGGTTCTGTACCCATACTCTCTCATCCGTCATCTTCATATCATTCGTTGGTATTTGGTTTACACATCCATTCGTATGTACATATATACAAATACACATAACAGAGCACTCCAAAAGTCCCAGGTCTAATTAAAAAAGAATGTGAGCTCGTGATTAACAAAACGTATAGAATCATCTGTGCTAGCGTAATCGATAAACAGAGCGTCGACAACCAACTCAAACGATACCATTAACCCGACTGAAATGTTCGATCTAGCGATATAACCCAGTACTGAGGGGTAACGAGTTTCGGCGATTTATAACAAAGCCAGACGATGAGCTATCGGACAAGCGCACAAACACAGAAAGGGTGATACGCTCTTTACCGTCTTGGTCACAGTGGTGAGGGCGCATTAAGGAGGTTTAAAACTTATAAAGCCGTGGGCTCCGACTGAAAAGTTCGATCTAGCGATATAACCCAGCACTGAGGGGTAACGAGTTCCGACAATTTATAACAAAGCCAGACAACAACAACATGAGCTATCGGACAAGCGCACAAACACAGAAAGGGCGATACGCCCTTTACCGTCTTAGTCACAGTGGTGGGGCGCTTTAAGGAGGTTTAAAACTTATAAAGCCGTGGGCCCCGATAGCATAGCCATACCGTAAGTGGAAACAAGAAAGGGTGTTACCGCTACTAAAATCTGGGAATCCAGTCAATCAAGAGGAACCATATCGACAGATGTGTCCGTTTCACTAATAACGTATTCTTTTTCTTGTAGCGATAAAGAGACTCGCGATAGGTTTTGGGGAATTTTATCGATATTGATGGTCCTTTGCCGGATATTAAACAAGCACGGTCCGGGGAATATTTCCATTAAGGTAATAGCCCGAGCATCGCGGCAACGATTTGATATGACTAGATTGAACATTCGAGGTCATTCAAACGCCTTCATGACGCTTGATAGTAGTGTTATCTTCATGCACACGCAATCACAGTTGCCTCAACACTACATACTAAACTATATAAAAGTCCTCGAGGGGCTTGTGCGCCTGCGGGAAAAGTCAATGGCCTTATCTAAGAAGCTTGTATTACCTTATTATATATTGAAGAAATTTGCAGACTAGCCAAAAAACCGCACATAAAATAGCTGGTGGGTGCGTCCTTATGACTTCTAAGCGTCATTTATATAGTGAGATGGAATTTCATATCATGTTAAGGTACAAAGCAAAACTCTGAACAGTCAGCCCATCTTGAGCTCCCTCATTTAAGTAAGGGATCATCTTCTAAACCACTGTGACTAAATACACCAAAGGAGAACGCAGTCGTTTGATCCGAAAAAACATGATCAAACCCGCCTCTTCACCCATACTAGGGAAGTAGACTCTTTCGACTTACGCCTTTTGAATATTATCAATAGAGCCAACTTTTGCAGAAATAAAAAGCCGACTATGTTTGGGAGGACGCGGGTTCAACTGTTCTCAACGCTGTCATAAGTAAGGTGGTGTTTCCGAAGTACTACTTTGGACTGGGTAGTCAAAAGAGAAGTAAAGACCTCTCTCGACGAAGAAAAATGATGCTGTACAAGTCGCTCATCTTACCTGCCCTGATGTATGGCTCAAAATCAGGGACGGTGACGAGTAATTATGGGATGATTTCATTGTAAGCTTTCTCACAAAATTTTTAAAATAGATGTGTTTATAATACTTTCGATCACTTTTAGAAAATGGCAAAAACGAAATGTAATTTCCTTCTCTCATACACAGAGAAATGGTCTTTTATGAAACTTGGAAGAAGTGAACATGAATCGTTGTGCACAGTTTGCGTTTGTTTTATTGCCATTGGGTCACGGTGGACGCCCTGATATTCTTGATTTTATCGACAGTTCCAAGCTCAAATTAGGGATATGCTAGGCGTCTACTTCAAAAGAAATTTCTTCTTTTTTTGTATATTTCTTGAATTTTCAAAGTGTCCCGGTTTTAGCCCAGGGGAACGTGGCAGTCCTACGGAAGGCGAATACCATCAAAGCCACTCTTACTAGGACTAAAACCTGACATACGTGAGGTGTCTCTCCACTCACATAAAAGACATTTTCACTTAGAATTCGGAACCAACGCCTCTTAAGCTGCTTTAACGCATTGTAAATACTTATGTATTATCGGGATGTGAAGAGGATATCGACTACTTATGGTGCTCTGCGCTATGTGAGGCAAAGGCGGTGCAGATAACTGCCTCAAATATTTGAGAATATGTAGATATGTATATCTAGAAGATTGTTCGAAGAACCTGATTGTAAAAGATCTGATTAAGACCTCTTAAGCCAAATATGAACAAAATCTTTACGATATGTCTTATTCTAAACAAGATTCGCAATAAGACAATCGGCACGCACTATACATTTAACAGTTTCAGATCACTTTAAGTCCATACGTCGTTTCTGATAACTGCTGTGATAAAAAATTAAAATCCCGAAGTATTATATTAAAAATAAAAATCCCATCCCAATAAATCAGTAAAGTATGTAGGTATAACACCCAAATTTTTGTTAAGCATTGAAGCCGTTTCGGAATTTGCCAGATCTGGGACTTATTAAATGAGGTGTTCTCACACATGCCATGCATTTCTCAATATCGATGTTCACGTTCTAAAAAAAACATTGGACTTAGTTTCATTAAAAATTTTCATATTTACGCATGTCCTGCTGTGATTATGCTCGCTGGTTTTACATATATATAGATGAATGTGGTTGAATGTATCTATCTATCTTTCTATGAATGTTTGCACAAACAACCCCCCACAGAGACCATACATTCGCATTATCAAACAAACCTACACTTTTTTCATATACATACCTACATTGTACATACATACATATGTAGTTCACGTATTACTACTCACTTTTTTCCATGCCGAAATTTCTTTTCGTGAGTTCATTTATCTTGTTTGTGTGTGATATGATGTGCGTGTAATCTGCAAGTTTTTTTGGTCGCATTCATTTGGTCATATCTCTTGGTGTCGTTGTTGTTGTAGCGATAAGGTTGCTCCCCGAAGGCTTTGGGGAGTGTTATCGATGTGATGGTCCTTTGCCGGATACAGATCCGGTACGCTCCGGTACCACAGCACCATTAAGGTGCTAGCCCGACCATCTCGGGAACGATTTATGTGGCCACATTAAACATTCAGGCCATCCCCTCCCTCCCCACCCCCAAGTTCCATGAGGAGCTTGGGGTCGCCAGAGCCTCGTCTGTTAGTGAAACAGGATTCGCCGCGGATAGGTGAGGTTGACAATTGGGTTTGGAGAAGCTATATATTGCGCTGGCAACCTGAAGGGTTGCGCTACACACCCCTTGAATCTGGTATTTTAGTCGCCTCTTACGACATGCATACCTTCTGCGGGTATATTCTGACCCCCTTACCCGCTGGGGGTTGGTCATATCTCTCATTTTGATTTATGTTTCTCCGGCACTAATTCCTATTATCAAATACTTTTTGTAGTCTACAAATTTTTTTTACTAATATATAAGTTTGTTGTGCTTATGTTTATGGTATGTATTTACAGATATCTGTTTGATTGTTTATGATTGCAAAGAGATTATCTATGTTATCGGAAGGAACTGCACCAAGTTGGAAAATGTGCTATCCTTTAAGTTGTTTCAAAAAACGGCCTATGTCGGAAACTACCGAGCTCTGCTCACAATGGGTTTCCAAAACTGAAATTTTGGAAAAGTATATTTGCAGCGCTAAACAAACTTTGCTTTGAAATCCATTTCCCAAGCAATTCCTAATGCAGGATTTAATTTTCATAGCATACTTTTTGGCTGGACTAAAAAAGTTTCTGTAGTGGCGCAACCTTTTGTTGAGACAATACCAATCTTCTATATATGTATATAAAATTCAGATTATGTATGTATGTAGTATGTATGTATAGATCGAGTTGCGTCCTAAACGAATCGACCGATCACAACAAAATTTGCACAACCAACTAGAAACCTTCCAGAGATGGCCATAGGCTAAAAATAATTTCGATATATAAAAGGGGCGTGGCACCTGCCATACAAATGAAATTTTTGACAATGCATAACTCTGAAGGTATTCATGCTAGAAGATTGAAATTCAGTAAGGAGTTATATGCGGTCAATCCCTAACACCACCAAGAAAATGAGTGGTGAGGGAGAAGGGAGCGTGGCACCTCCCATACAAATGGAATATATCATACTGTAGTAATGATAGGATAGTGAAAATTGGTAAGGAGCTATATGACGTTAAGTCCTAACACCTCCAGTAAAATGTGGAATTGGGGAAAAGGGGGCGTGTCACTTTCTTAAAATGAGATTTTTCAGAACTATGGTTGCCGTACAAACTTAGGTTATTATAACAGCTAAAGTTTGACTACAGAGTTGTTTGGCTGTTATTCCTTTTGGATGTTTAGTAATCTTTCGCCGTTAAAATTTTTTGTTAACTTCAGCCTATTCGCATATTCTATCTATATATATATAAAGTTACAATTATGAATGTTTGTATGTAGGTATAAATCGTGTTGCGCCCTAAATGGATCGGCCGATCACAACTAAGATTGAATCACCTACTAGAAACCTTCCAAAGATGGTCATAGGCTGAACATAAGTTCAATATAAAAAAGGGGGTGGCACCTACCATACAAATGGAATGTTTCATACAGCATAACTCTGGAAGTATTCATGCAAGAACATTGAAATCCAGTAAAGAGTTAAATTGGGTCAATCCCTTACACCACTAAGAAAATAAGGGGAGAGTAAGAAGGGGCGTGGATCCAAAAAAATCTTAGGTTGATTGCAGAGTTGGGTTTGGCTGTTATTCCTTTAGTATTATTTTATGTTATATTTAGGGTTGGTATTTTTGGATACACCTGGAGGAACCGGAAAAGACATTTCTTTTTAATTTGATATTAATTGATGTAAGAGCAAAAAGAGAAATAACTATGGCAGTTGCTTTCTCAGATACCGCGGATACTCTTTGTGTGGTGGAAGTACACCGCCGCATTTAAATGACCACTGTCTGCAAATATGTGATACACGGATGTGCAACATAAGCAAACGGTCAGGCCAAAGTGAGGGTGTGCGATGTCTGCACCATTACTCATAAACAGTCGCTGCAAGTTTTAGACCAAACCCTTAAGAATTTAAGGTGTAATGACCATCCCAAAGGTGGTGTTTTCCTGTTACTTTCTGGAACAGCCGTAGTTGAAGTAAATGCGTGCTTTTTCGTCTGTAGACGGCTTTACGTACAAAAATGTACGCTCTTTAGAAATATGAGAGGGCAATTTGGCGGAAACACTTCAGCAGCAGCTTTTGCTAAACAACTTCTTGAAATTAATTATGGCAAAATTCCTATTTCTTTACGAACAGATTTGATTCCTCTTCCTGCAAGTTTTTGAGAAATTATGACATCACCTGAATAGCTAATGTTTCTTCCAAATATTAAATCTATCTTTACAAACTATAAATGGCTTTGAGAAAAGGCATTTTAGGCACCTTAAAATGAGGATGTTAATATCACTAGAACCAAGACAACTTATCACTCTATTAACACAGTCATGGAAGAGTCCCAATCTGTGCATATCCGATTGAATTTATTAGCTCTTTTGAGCCATCAGAAATTTCTCCTCATCGATTGATGCTTAAAAAATGGCCCATAATATAATATTTATGCTTCGTTATTTCGATTTTCCACGCTTATGTAGTGGGTCAAGGCTTTTCATCACAAAACTTTTACGAATGTCATTGAAGCAATTCATTTTATCGGAAAATTTCGAGAACAAAAAAGTTTAAACCCAAGGATTCCATTGATAAGGATAGATTTGTCTTTTAAATTTTAAATTCCTCAAATTTCCTATCCCTATCAATGAAGCTCAAGGACGATCATTAGCTGCGATTCAAGGGATTGATGAGCGCAATACAAACCTTTATAGCATCAGAGCTTCTGCAACTCAATTGTCAACAAATATAAATATATTGTAACGAATTTACTGCAAATCCTCTTATTTGCAACCTTCTGCTAAGTTCGAATCACTAAACTGTTGAATTAATTACTCCAATATTGAATAATGGAAAAATGGCCTTTATTAAAGTACTTCACAATAACACTTATACTTTGCAACTAGCTGGGTTAATAACCAAACTGACTGATAGCTTAAATGAAACTGATCTCTCGCCTCCACTGTTCTCGCCCTTTTATACTGTCCGACCTCCTCGTTGCATATTTCTAGACTTTTCTAATTCCAGAACTTACTAGTTAGTTATAAATTTCTCAGCTACAACTACAGATGTATAATTTTTATAGCTTCTCTCAAACCCCATGCGCTTGTATGTGTGAGCGACACTTCCACAATCACATTTGCATACCTTTAGGAGCATTTCATATAAAATATCTGCATGTGCTTGTGCGTTGCTTCTCCGCCGCGAGCACGCGTATGTGTAGACATAATGATTGAATTATTGATGTGAATTCACGTCACTGCTTATGATCGGCCTAGAGATGGCAGTATCCCTTAGTGCCGCCAACATTCGTAACAATATCATACAACAACAGTTATTAGCTGTAGCTGAATTCAATGTTACCAACTCATGTTTTACCCATGGCCAATTACGCGTAGACTGCATATTTTTATAGAAACGTGGGGTAAAACCCACGGGCATAAGCTAGTACTGAATATTCCTTAAAAATCGTAGCCACTGCTGCCCCTCTATAATATTTTGACCTAAAATGCTAAGATATTAGGGCACAAACTAAAAAAAATGTTTTTAGATAGAATCACTGCCAAGACCTTGACTTGACGGATGTGTTCAATTTATGGTTGTCAAAGTCAAAGTCTCAGTCGAAGGATTAATTATAATAGTTTTCGATGAATCTGCTAGCAGAAGAAATCACCACTCTAATGCGTCGGTCTTATTTGTACAATTATTTTTTTGGGTCTCTATTCTAATAAGGGAATTCTTAACTCGTTTAAAGCGTTTTAGTGCTACACTTTTATTTAAACTTTTTTGTTAATAATTCAAGGTTCGATTCGAGCTCAAGGCCAGAACAATAATTTTTTTTTCTAATGATAATTATTGTTATTTTTTAATTTTTCTATAATTGAAAAATTGTATTTTGTTTTTGGAATAGTAAGTAGAAAAGTTTTCAGACAACCTGCCATAGCTGCGCAGATAGATCCATTTCGATGGGTGCTAAGCCTTCATCATCAGGACGCTTTAGGCACGCCGCGCTAACCATTTAGCTATACAGCGGTGGTTCGTTTGACTGATAAACTGTACTGATGATGAAGGCTTAGCACCCTTCGAAATGGATCTATCTGCGCAGCTATGGCAGGTTGTCTGAAAACTTTTCTACTTACTATTCCAAAAACAAAATAAAATTTTTCAATTATAGAAAAATTCAAAAATAACAATAATTATCATTAGAAAAAAATATTGTTCTGGCCTTGAGCTCGAATCGAAACTTGAATTATTAAAAAAAAAAGTTTAAATAAAAGTGCAGCACTAAAACGCTTTAAATGAGTTAAGAATTCTCTTATTAGAATTGAGACCCAAAAAAATAATTGTTTTTTGTTAGTATTAAAATCTGTAGGCTCCGTTGCACCAATTTGAAGGAAAGAAGGGAGCTTGACGTAAACTCGAAGAGAACGGCGACCAAGATCTCGGGGGTATTGCGCATCTTGTATTTTTCATTTTTTAACTTGTGCAGCACAGGGCTACAAAAAAACGTGTCATACAAAAATTGAAGTATAATTCAGCTTAATCAGAGTAGTAATGCAAAAAGCAACCCCCCTGTCATAAGCCTCAATGAGAAAGTGCACGTTTAAATTATTTGGAACTTGATGCTTGCCATGCACTGCGGCTTTTCGGTTGGGAAATGTATTCTACGCCCTCTTTAAATTCGATATTCAGCCTTTTCTCGACGGAATTTTTCAATACAATAAGAATTGTTTAAATTTTATACCCATTTTTGTTTGATCATATGTGTGGGCCAAAAAGTTTTGAATTGAGACCGACATTTTAACCGTTTAATGCTGAATGGATATAATAGAATAGGATGCTCAGTTTGTTTCTTAATATTCTTCTACTCGTTTGCTGATAATTTCCATTAGTTATATTAAGAGTTCAGACATGAACGCGAATTAGCGCTAATTAATGTCAGAACGAAATATCCATGCCAACGAATCAACCAACACAATTCCATATCTACTTACGCCTTAAATACTCTTAATTTTCCGAAATATGAAACTCCTTTGCTAAATCATTATAAATTCGCAGAATTCGTAATTTGATTACAAGTTCATTAAAAGTTTTGCCACAAACCCACGCAGGAAGAATTCAAGTTTCAAGAAATTAATAATACAAATAAACAAATTCTTTAATTGCTGACAAAATAATTTCTTACACGCCATTACACAGTCGAAGCAACAACAACCAGAACAACAAAAGCTTTTCAAGTAATAATTCACTTATTTGCAAGAAAAAGTGTAAAGCTTGTATTAAATTAAAAATAAACAAACAAACAAAAACAACAACACAGCAGAAAACAAAAACAAAGTGTTTACAACAAATTTATTAAAATCAGCAATACGTCACGCCAACATAACTGCATTTGCAACAGCAATAAAACTCACGAAAAAGCTTCAGTTAGTTCAAACCAGTAAATCAAAAGAAATGGCAACTCCCGAACAAGTAATTGCTGAAGCTAACTGTAAACGCCCGTTGTTGCATTGCTATACAGACAATCCAATTGAATTGGTAAGTATATTGTTGCGTGCTTTTAGGCAGTGCGAGTAGATTTTGGCGCGTAATCAATTAACGTAAGGTAGTGTCACGTTTTTCAATTTCGCTAAAAAGTATTTTATTTTTTAATTGGTGTCTTTTAGTTTTAAATATTTATAAACAATATACTTTTTGTGTCTTATGCGTGAATTAGATGTTGCTTTTGTATCTGCAGGGCAGGCGACACGTTATGGAGCTTAGTGACCGTTTATTGTAGATGAGCAGGGCCGTAGAGAGAAAATCCGGGCCCGGGACTAAACAATTTACGGGCCCCCTATAAAAAATCCACTAATACATTTGATTAACTTGAATTAATGACGTCACATTCATTAATAATTATTGATGGATTACATCAAAAAAAATTGTTGCCACATCAACTAAATGATTTTTTGGACCATGAGCTGACAATAAAATTAACACAGAATATTTACTATTTATACTATTTTATTGTAACGTAGAAATAAAATTCTCTTTTAACCAGGCATGCTTAACGAACGAAACGATATCATTTCGTTACGATAATCTACGCTAATAAACGAAACGAAGTCACTTTGTTTCGTTTATTAACGTTAAGATCGTCAAATTAACGTCTTAACGAAGTGACTTCGTTTCGTTTATTAGCGTTGATTATCGTAACGAAATGATATCGTTTCGTTCGTTAAGCATGCCTGCTTTTAACAACCACATATTTCTTCAAATAATATTTTCTAGTTATTTGGTAACATTTTAATACATTTCTGATAAATTTAATGTTGATTATATATTTTAATTATTCAATATAGAAAGTTCGGATATCAAAGAGTGGCTTTACTTACCTTTTTCGCTCCAAATTTTTATAATAATATCTAAATTTAACTGTCTTGCCAAAACAGATTCAACACAAAGCGAGGCAAGTCCTGAAACTCGCTCTTGAGATGAACACGATCTATGAAAGTTTTTGGTCCTTGAAAGGATGCAGAAGGAACGTTCTGCACTAGCTACAGTGACAGGTATAGTGCAAAAGATACGTAAAGCAACACAAATGTTGGGGAAAATCGTATACAGATTTTGAACATTTGTAGATGGCATTTAGCAATTGCAATGGTGGCAGACCTTTATCAAAATTTGCTTCGTAGATGTGCTTCAAGTGAATTATTTCACATTCAAAGCTTTGAGAAATATCTGGCTTGTATTTTTCGACAAATTTTGCTGCGCTCGCCCGAACCGTAGTTTCATCCATGTCTCCAAATTACCACAAAGAGGAAAACGTCTCGTTTAAATTTCTCATAGCTGCAAATCGTTCAGTAATGCCAGTGATTACCGAATCGACGATCACCCAGAATGTATTGTTTTTAAAATCAGACTCTGGATCATCCGTAATCATCTCATTTCCATTATCTTCAAAACGTCTTTTGTGTTTTCTCTTTCGAATGTCCGGAAACTTTGGCGAGATGTTCAATTGAATAACAACTGTTTCGCATTCGTTTAAAATTGTTTCTCATTGGTTCCTGATCAACTTCAAATCAGCTAGTAAGGCACCTAGATGTCGGACCTCAACATCTATGGTGGCGTCTCTAGCTTGGAGGACCACGTTTCTTTCATTAATGGTAGTCAGTATTTTGAACCAAATTGAGGACAGCAAGATACATTCTAACTTGTTGATGTACTTGAGAATGCCGGTAACATCGCCGTATGCTTGCGCAGTCATATTTGGCTGTTGGCTGAAAGACTATGAAGAGAGCTCGGTAAATTTTTTTTTGGGGATGTCCCATCGTTGTGGAGTGCTGCTGAAAGTAGTAAAACATTTTTTACAACTCCGAAGAAAGTAATTGCAGCCGTACAACATTCTGCAGCATCAAGACCACATAAATTCAGACTGTTGGTTGCACAAGGGGTGTAATCAGCGTTCGAGTTTTTGTCGAGAATGGGACGTAGTGCTCCGTTGTAAGCTCCTTTCATATTGGCGCCGTTATCGTACTCGTGTGCACGATAATCTTTTAATGGGATTTCATGTTTACCTAGAGTATGGCAAATTAGATCAGCGATTTTCTGACCAGTTTTCTGGTTACAATTTCCGAAAGCCAAAAACCGTTCTTGAATTGTAAAACTTGTTGCTTTAGAATTGAAATGGAGTTAGCGCAAAATGAACGTAGTCACGCATGACTAGCATCAACGATAATAGCAAAATACTTGGCTTTCTTGCCTTGATCTAATATAGTCCTCACGTGATTTGCATAAATTTCTATAAACTCGTTCTGAATGTCTGGGGAAAGATAGTGAACTTGTAAACGTTTGTGCTGCTGTTGTGAAATCCTAACTTTCTCGAAATGATCTCTAAGAATCGGAACATAATGGCTTATGAGATTTTAGATTCCCAAAAAATGTCCATCGTTTCGTTCACCAAGATATATATATCTTCGGCTTGAAAGCTAGACATCTTTCACCCAAAAATAAAATAGTGTCCAAAATTTTATATAAAATTTATTTCCACTGTTGAGTGTCAGTGATTAGCTGTTCATTGATAAGTGTATCAATTGTAGCCTCGTTTTGAATTAGATTTTGTAAAGATCGCCATTTAATATAACATTTAACAGACAGCATGGCAGGCAATAAAAAAAATTGCTACTGGCACTCCACACTGACCAGTCACGCTCCACTTTCTCTCCATTTGGCAAGAGTCTGTTTAACAACGAGGTAGCAAATGCCTCGTCATGACAATCACGTGGAAAAATAACAAAGCATTTTTGATGACCTCGTCGAATTATTTCGTTGACTTCTTCAGATCGCAAAAACTCATTATTCACGGTAGCGATATCGAAGTCGTTTAAATAATCTGGACTTTGATACAGAGTTGGTGGTATTGTTGGAAGACTTTTTGAAGATGAATCTTCATAAGTGTCACCATGAAAACTTTACGATTTCGGATTCATGTAAACATACATTTTGTTTGATGTTTTCATTGTATCCTCAGGTCCAAGCAAAAAATCATTATCAATTTTCATTGCTTTTGAAATTTGGCTTAAAATTTGCACATGGAACAACTAAAGACTCCTGAATTAAAAAAAAATTTCTTAGTACCTCTAAATCGCGGGCCCCCTGAGAAACACATTTTTGTTTGATGTTTTTATTGTCTCCTCAGGCCCAGGCAAAAAATCATTATCAATATTCGTTGCTTTTGAAATTCGGCTTAAAATTTGCACATGAAAAACTACAGACTCTCCTGAATTAAAAAAAATGTCTTAGTACCTTTAAATCGCGGGCCCCTGAGAAACCCCGGGCCCGGGAGGAATCGCCCCATTGGTACTATCGGATAGGGCTAAGATCTTGGCAATATACTTGACAGTAAGCTGTCATGGAAGCTTAATGCAGAGAACAGACCTAGGAAGGCTGTGAGTTCTGCTTTCTTTTGATTAGATAAAGAAGAAAAGAGTGGGTATTGCGGTAAATGAGGACAAGACGAAATATTTCCTGTTATCCAAGAAGGAATCGCATTCACGCCTCGGTAGCCACGAGAGTGTGAAGACTTCGTCTATTTGGGAATCTTCATTAAGCGCAAACACAATGCCAGCTTTTAAATCAAAAGAAGAAAAACTCTTGCCGACAAGTACTACTTTAGACTGGGTAGGCAATTGAAAAGAGAATTCCTTTTCCGAAGAACAAAAATCAGGCTCTACAAGTCGCTCATCGTACCTGTCCCGATGTATTGCTCGCAATCATTACGGCGTTCGATAGATAAGCTCTACGGAATATTTAGGTCATGTCCTTGATGCCGACGGCGAGTATCGGAGAAGGTAGAATGATGAGCTGTATGAGATTTACGAAGATATGACGATATTGCTGCGAATAAAAACCCAAAGGCTTCGCTAGCTAGGTCATGTTATGTAAATGGACGAAGACGCCCTGAGCACGAAAGTATTTCAGTTGACACCGCAGAAACAGAGGAGGGCGAGACCTCCACTGAGATGGCAGAGGAATGGGAAGGAGGATTTGACCTTCCTTGGTGCTTCTAATTAGCGTCAATTATCACGAAACAGGGAAAGCTGGCTTGACTTGCTGAAACGACCAAATTACCTCAGGTGGTTAAGCGCTAATTATTGACGATGATGATGAGCTAGGAAAGCCTCAGTCGCCTTGTACAGCTACCGTGGCGCATTCCTTATGGAACATAGTTATCAAGCCCGTCCTCTTCTAAGGGATGCTGATCTGGTGAAATGCACTGGACACTGCATCTAATTATAAAGGGCTGAAAACTCTACACGTACTTAGTGCTCGTTTCAATCAGCGGGGACCTTCGCACAACATCAACTATGGCTGTGAACTCATTTACAATTAGTAACAATAGTCCCTCAATTATTCATACTAGCTTCGGCTGCATACCAAGCAAGATTGATTACTGTGTTTCAGGTTTTGCCCCAGCTGTTAACTTCACGACTTATATACCATTGAGGGATGAATGATATGTGGATCACATTTGGGGCGTGGGACGGGTGGCCCAAGCTGGATGGGAAGGTAGCAGGGAGGATAATACTGTCAGGAACTTGGAGTTAGCCGATAGTTTAAGGCGCCACTATCAAGGATGCGGTATACGGTATTTTATCCATGACATGTGCTAGGGAGCTTAAGATATACTCGGACTGTCAGGCGACTATCAAAGCACTAAGCTCTAAAACTGTAGTGTATTCAGCAAGTGCCTGAAACCGCTCGCGGTTGCAGCAAGCTAATTTTCTATAAAGCTTATTTGGTTGCCAGGGCAGGAGGAGGGCGAGCAGGAGGTGAACGCCAGCATGGACTTTGGAACACCGCTTGCCACTTGCAGTCTGCTCCTTGAAAGGTGAGCTTCGGGCCAGCTAAACAAACGCTGGGCCAACGCCACCTCTTACAGGGTTTCGAAATCCTTCCGGCCGGTTGTGAATAACAAACACTCAATGACATTACTAGGGTTTAATAAAGTCCATCTCTCACTGGTGATTGGAACCAGGGCCGCAGAGAGCCGAGCCGGGCCCCTGGGACAGTTCGCGTTTACGGGCCCTCCTAATAAATACACTCAATCCAGTAAAAACAAATAACTTAACATACATAAATTTTTGAATTCACATTGTCAGTTTTATTTCATATAAAATAAGATTTACTGGAGCACTTACATACATAAATGAAATGTTAGATTTCATTGTTTGATTTGCTTACATTAACTTTTTCTAAATATGTACATTTTAAGAGCTTGAATCAGCCAACCCTTCCGTGCTTTTTGGCCTGCGAATATGGAAATTACCGATTCAAAACTAATGCTGCGAGCAATGCAACGCCAATGTTCCAAGGCTTGTCAAGCGATTTTGGCTCATAGTAGAACGTAAAAAATTTTTCTCGCGAGACAATAGACTAAAAGAACGCTCACCTACAGCCACACTGACTGGAAGTGTGCAAAATATTCTTAATGCTATGCAGATGTTAGGAAATAATACTTCCATCTTCAAGTCATGAAATTTGTTCAGAAGTTGAAATGGTGGCAGCGAATCACATCCCAAATTTGCTAAGTGGGTGGCTTTGAGATGAATAATTTCATCTATCAGATCCGTAGAAATATCGGTGCCATAAATCGTGCAGAATGCCGCTGCCTTTTCTCTGAGCTCTTCTTTCGTCAGATCCTGATACTTCCACAAAAAACTAAATTAATCGCAATGTCATTTACGGCTTCGAAACGTCTTGTCATGTTAACAATCAAGCAGTCCAAAAGAACGTAAAAAACTCGCTGTTTGAATTGAGTTTCGGAATCACACTCAGGTGATTCGCCAGGTAATTCATTGAACTGGCACTTTCTTATCTTCTTTCTTTTCTCTGCGAAGGTATTCACAACTCCTATACTCCCTGCCAGGACCTTCCATTCTTGAAGTATGATCGACCATTGATCCCTGAACTTCTTCAACTCATCAATGACCTTTGTAAGCTTATCCACGGTATACTCATATGTTTGCACAAATTTGCTCTTCGCAAAACAAGTCATGTGTACTAATTTTTTCAAATTATCGCTCTAGTTTATTATCGGCCTGTATTTACAGATGTCGCTGGCTTTTACAAAAATGAACAAGCAACACGACCAAACCGATAGGGGCATAGTTATAGTCGAAATAAAATGTGATTTTAAGTTAGTTGAAGCATTTTTGATAGCGCTTATAAATTGTGTCAAAAAAGTCTATCTAACTTAAAATCACATTTTATTTCGACTATGACTATGCCCCAGTGTATTTGATTGGATGCTTATGATTTTAGTTTAGTGATTTTCAATTTTAAAACAATTGTAGCAACAAAATATGTATATGAAATCCTAGTTAGAGTTCTGTCAATACTGCTTTGCTTTCCCTGGCTGACCCCACTCCCCCCTCTCCACGGCCCTGATTGGAACTGTGAAAGTTACGTAGAGGATGACGAGATGGAGTCACCCAATCAGCACATGCTTAACTGTCCACCTTTTGCAAGAGCAAGGCGTCAGAATTTCGGTTTGGATGTATACGAATCCCCTGAAAAAATTTCGGGCATCGATGTTCGCCTTATCAGAAAGTATATTGTTGCTACTCAATGATTCACTTAATGGTAAGAAATCAGTATCGCCTTTGGTTTTAAATTTGTTCAATTCTTTTGTGGCCCATTGCCTTTAGATATTGTGGAATTCATGCCTAAATGCAACTCCGTTCTCCTCCATTGTCTTTTAATTATCAGGGTTCCCAATGCTTTCTTGAAAGTCACACAAAATTTCCGTTGCTGCTACATCTCTGATAGCTTTTACAACTGCTTCCTACAGTCACCAACTCCATAATTCGAGCAGGTACAATACCGGCCACCAAGCTTTGCTCACCTCTCCTTTTCCTTTTTGGCACAGGCACTCGTGTGATACAAAATCACCTTAAACGACTGCAACGACATGCCTTCGCCGATTTCAATTTCCGCCACATGTTTAGGGTCAATGCGCATAAACCCTCTGACGGAACTTCTGTCTCGCCTAGTTGCCACACTACGCAGCCAGCAATGTGGGATGCACCAGCACCCGGGCTGTGACAGCACACGCATCTTATCCTAATATGATCCTAATAAGATCCTTATAACAGATTGACGACTTCCTAGCCGTCTCACTTCAAAATAATATAATTAAATTGCAACGGTTTAAGTGGAAAGATCACAGGGATAGTAGATAGATTTTATAATCGTCATTGCAGCTCTACAATAAGTACACGAAATTGCCCGGCAGATCAAATTCGGGGTTTTCCTTAGCTACAATGTCCACAGAAAATATCCGAAGAGGAAAAATTCGGGCGGCCTTGGACTCATCACCTTTATAACTTGAGCCTTACGTCAGCGGCAACCAATCCTTCAACTCAGACGCTGAACGTCGACTAAAATATTGTTCAAGCAAGCACATTTTTTACATGCAAAAGAGCTTTTGTAATGTTTCTGTATGCGGCTATGTATATGTGAGAAAACTTAATAAAGCTCTCACCTCTGTGTAATAGTTTGATCATCTCTGATTTAAAACGAATGCTTGAGATGTTAGATTAAGGTTAGTGTTTCAAAATATGTTTGAACTAAAATGTTTATTCAAACATTATATAGAGTTGCATCCGTCAGCTTCTGCATGGAACTTAAATAAAACTGAAAAGTTAATTATCATTCATCTAGAATATACCCACCCACTATAATACCACCCGAAAAAAAAACTCACGTGGCTATGCATAATATTGCATGAAAAACTTTGTCATCTGAAAAGTATTAGAAAATACATTCAGATAAAAGAAGAACTAAAAAGTTGCCAAAAAAGAATTCCAATTTCACGCTCATATTAGCATTTTTAGTTTATGTGCGCCCTCGTTGTGTCACATAGCTTTTATGATTGGCGTGAAAATAGTAATACGTAATACTTACATACATATATCATAGACAGATCACAAAGATTCCCTACAACGCATCACCACCCATGTTGCACATTGCATTCCGAGTTACCGGCGCACGCTGCTTACTTTATTGAAACTCACCACGTTTTTTGGCTCTGTGCCTGGCAACCAATTTTGGCCAAAGCGAAAAAACGTGAAACGAAAGGTCGATATTTGGGTGGATCTCAAAATAATATACCACGCTGCGAAATTCGTTGGGAAAATATTGTTATTGTAAGAGTAATCAATAATTCCTTTCTAGTCCCTCTTTCTACAGTTACTCACTAACTGAGCTACATCTGAATCATTGTGAAGCAAAAATATAGTATGGAATTAGGGCTCCTCTTAATCAATACAATATATAATATAAGAATATATTCTTCGGAGAGCAGTCCTGAGTCACTTTTTATGATGCTAGGCAGGGTGGGGGACATGAGTCCCTATCTAAAATATAGTCTCAGTGTCTTGTGCCTGAGTGTATTTTAGCTACCAAAAGCATCTTCAAAGTACTCAGTAAAGTTTTATCGTTTATTTGTCTGGCTTAGTATTAAACAATTATTGGCCATCTGGCAGCGAATGATTTTTGACCGCTTATTGCATGGTTTGCTTTGAGTGTGTCCCAGCGGGTTAGGGGGCTTAGATATACCCGCGGCAGGTATGCCTGTCTTAAGAAGCGATTAAAATACCAAAATGTTTCAAAGGGTTGTGTAGCGCATGCCTTTCAAGGGAATGCCAGCGCAATGTTTAGCTTCTCCGACCCAATCTTCCGCCTCAACTACTAGAAGCGAATAATGTTTCTTTAGCAGCCGAGGCTCTGGCGACCTCAAGTTCCTATCGAACTAGCGGGTTGAGGCGGGTTGGCCTAGAATGTTCAATGTGATCATATTAAATCCTTCCCGAGATTGTAACAGTGTGCCCCATGTCGAAACCAAAACAAATAAAATCTTGCTGTGAATTTGTTTGTTCTCGAAATAGATTAGTTTGTTATTAAGAGCCAGCAGGTCAGTCTAATTTTTATGCAGAAGTCATTAACAGAGAGTCGAAAAAGAAATCCGCCTACCACATCGAAGGCCCTGGGTTCAAGTCGCGGGCAAAGCAGCAAAACATAAAAAAAAGGTTTGTCACTTGGAAAAAAGTTTTTCTAAAAGGGGTTTGGTAAAAAATCCAAGATATTTCTGCCATAAAAAGCTTCTCAGTGCAGCTGCGTAGGAAATCGACACAAACATCTAGGTCCCGTCTGGCCAATTTGTAGAAAAATTTAAAAACTCGGAAGAAAACTCGGCCTAAATCTCCGCGGAAATAAATCGTGTCAAGTTTTTTATTTTGTTTTCGTTTTTTTATTAACAGGGAATGTATGCGTAAGTCCATTCCTTCGAGATAACCAACAGCCAATGCCTTAGTTCACCCTGAACTGTTTGATTAAGGCACATTGCATATTACTTTCGAATCCTCTGATTGGTAAGATCTAATAGACATTGTGATTGCATCACAGGCAGAATTTCTCTAGCATAATATTCACCACACTAGCATACCTGGACTTTCTTGATTGACCTGCAAATAGAGACAATTGTCTCAAAAGTAAAGTGACAAACGTACCCACATAACACTCTTCGAATTAAGACTCTCTCATCAACAAGAGTCGTCCTAGGTGTGGATGCATATCCACCAGTTCAATAGCCCTAATTGTAATTAAACTAACTGGAAATAGTCCCAAAAAAGTACCAAGAAGGTTTCGAAAAGAGTTCCAAGTTGATCACGAAATAGTCAAGAATTGATCCCGATCAAGTTTTGAAAGGAATCGAGTAAAATCCCGAATTAATCCGGGGCGTAAAACAACGAGGCAGTTACGAAATATTCCCAAAGTAGCCCCAATGAAAGCTACATGTTAATGTTTCTGCTATTTTTCATATCATAGAACCGGAAATGTAATAATAATAATAAAATCGACAAGTGAATAACCCGAGTGTTTCTCAGCTTCTTTTTTCTCAAACTGTAGTACAATACTATGTCTTCAATATCGTATCAATACCAGACCTTCCCTGGTAAAGTCTCCTAGTTTTTGTTATTGTTATAGCAGTGCTTCGTCCCATCCTATAGGTGCGACCACGCACAAATTGTCATAAATATCCTCGAACGGGAGTCCTAGGAAACTTGCAGTTTCAACAGGGGTGGACCAGAGTGGAGGGGTGTTAGAGGCGTTGGTTCCACTTTGCAATTTAAAAAAAGGTAGGTTTCAAGTGGGGACTCTTTGCAAGCAGGACATACATATTGTGTTTAATCTATTACAGTATCCAAATCGAGTTGGATCTAGAGTGATGCGCGTCTCCCTAGAGAGATTTCTTTCCTCTTATGCGAGTTCAGGGTATTAATATTCAAGAACTAGGTTTGCCGGACAATTCCTTGCATAGAAGTCCGACGCCTTTTTGTTTATATTACTGAGGAACTGTTTGTCTTTTTCTTCTACATACGGCTAAGTTTTCAGGTGCCTGATTTCCTCATAATGCTTGCGGATATGACTTCGTAAGCCCCTGGGAGGCGGGGCCTAGTTCATATCATATTCTAAAACGCTTCAGCAGCTGATTATAAAAAGAACACTAAGACGCCGAAACAAGACGACAACAAAGAAAATTGTTCAAAGTAAAAATTGTGATTTGTCAACTGCAGTGTGACGTCAAATTTCTAGTTGCCAAACAATGGGACAACAACCTGCCCATACTCTCCCCTTGCTTTTCAATACAACTTTCACATTTGGGTCCTTATTATGGCTCTCCATGTCATATCCGCTTACTTGATTGCGTTCTTTGCTGCTCCAGTTTTTGGAACATTTATGCTTTCAGGCTTTGTCTTTTATCATTTATGAGTTTTTTTCTGCGTTCACTTCGCTTTTAGCTTCACATTTTCAGCTGACTCTTGGCCCATCGAACTGCGCTGTGTTGTACGAATTTAACGCTGCTGCCTCTTTGGCTGACTTACGTAAATAATGCGACAAAATGTGCACCATTGTTCTAATTTTCCATCTCATTTTTTATGTTCAGCGTCTCATAGTCGTGGATGTAGTTGTAGTTAGTAGTAGTATTTGTGTTAGCTTTCATTTTCATACAATCATCTCATGCTTACTATTTGTAGTTAGATTTTGGTTTATTTTGTAATTAAAATATTTACTTAAATTGGTTTTTCTTTTCTAAATTATAAGTAGAAAACGATTTTTTTTATCTCAATGACCTTCATGTGTTTTCGTTCTGTCCTCGCTCCTTTTTTTCCTCTAGCCAATGGTAGATCAAAGCGATAGCACCTTGGACGTTATGACGCCGTTAACAACTTCGAAGAAGTACTATCGAAAAGCTAGTAATAGGTAAGTTCAATCGAATTGTTACATTTTGTTTTGTTGATTTACCGACAGGGTGGAAATTGGTGTGTATTGCAATGATTTTCCGTGTTGGTTAGGATACAAACCAGTTTCGGTGTTGTGCCATCTTCAGTGTAATTTTTCGTTTACAAAGAAATTGTTATTTAATTCTATCTACAATAATGGTTACAGATGAAACATCTAGATTTGAATGAGACAATTTTCTGGTTATTTGACCTATTTACAGTAGTGTGCATGAAAATAGCAACAATAATTATTAACAAATTTTATACGCTACACGTTTTTTCTCAAATGATGTAAAAGTCAGATAATCAAATTGATGATTAACATTTTCTTTCTTTCAGATATTTTGTTCCATTGTTTATTGGGGGGAAAAGAAGTTAATATGAAAGACAGGAATGTTCAACCTGCCGAAAATAATACTTTTTTTCTGTTTTACATTGCGCTTTTGCAAATTGTCATGTTTATCGCTATTGAGCAAGTTGTTTCAACTATTCTTATCCTGAAGAACGCCATAAACCTTTTTTAATAAATAATTAAATTTCAACTTTCATAAAAAGGAACTTAAATTTTTTCGTACTATTTTAGGGAGTATTTGAGCATTTTTGTAGCAAGTGATTGGTACTGAATGCATGACTTCACACACCAAAAATGTGAAATCACCTGAGTGCACTCATTGATTTCATTATATTTATTTCTGCAGTTTGATTTAGCATCCTTTTCAATTGCATGTGGTGCTGAATGAAATCCTTATTTCTCAGTATGATTGCAGAATTAAAAAATTTAAAGCATAATTCTCGTATGAAGAAAAAATTGTGAAATACTGATTGTAGAAAAGTTCTAATTTCAAAAAGCAAATGATTTCATTCTTCAACAGCTCTGATACAGTCCAATGTAAATAGATATTCGCCGACACACTAAATCACTTTTACCAATTCACTCACTTTTTTAAACGAAATATGAATGAAACCAGACAGAAAATTATAATCCACACATTCGCAACTGTTTATTCCGTAAATGTAAACTATATAATACGAAAAGCTACCGCTTCAATTATTACATTAGAAATAATATTGTAAGCTGTCAAATGTAATGACCGCCTACTACGCTCCAATTTATTTTCACTGAGTATTGGCTATTTTAAGTAAGTAAGTAAGAGTATTGATATAGTATACTTCCATAATGGTTTTCAGGTCCCTCCTCCAACCCTTTTAGATATATTCAGCCTCAAAAGTTTAGTACGTATGGAAGGTGCCATGCCCCATTTTTCGAAAAATCGTTTTTTTTTTTTTTTTTGGTGAACATGGTATACGATATCAAATATCTGCGTAGTGATTTCTATGTACATGCCATGAACGCTTTTATGGATATTTAGCCTTAAAAATTATGAACGAATGGGAGGTGCCACTCCCCCTTTTCCCAAAACTACTGTTTTTTTTATAAGCATGCTATTGATATCGTTAATCTCGTGATCAATTTTCAGGTCCCAACCTTAAACGCTTTTATAAATATTCAGCTTGAAAAATTAAGTTTGTATTGGAGGTGCCACGCCCCCTTTTCCGATAACCCCCACTTTTATGCGTGGGAATGGTTTTGATATCATTTTTAATTAAATTAAATTAAGATTATATGGCAGGTGCCACGCCCCCTTTTCCGATAACCCCCACTTTTATGCGCAAAAATTGTTTTGATATCATATAGCTCTGTACCAATTTCCAGGTCCCTGTCTTAAATCCTTTTATAGATATTCAGCTTAAAAGGTGTCACGCCCCCTTTTTCGATAACCCCCACTTTTATGCGTAAGAGTGGTTTTAATGTCATTTAGCTCTATAGCAATTTTCAGGATCCTGCCATTTATTCTTTCTGATATATTCAGCTTCCAACGCTAAGTATGTATGGGAGGTGCCACGCCCGCTTTTCGTATAACTCCTATTATTTTGCGTTAATATGGAATTGTTATCGTTTATCTCCACACCAATTTCCAAGTCCCTACCTTAAACAATTTTAAAGATATTCAGCATGAAAAATTAAGTTTGTATGGGAGGTGCCACGCCCCCTTTTATGATAACCCCCACTTTTCTGCGTGAGAAGGGTTTTGATATCACCTACCTCTATACCAATTTTCAGCTCCCTACCTTGAAATCTTTCAGAGATAATCAGCTTTAAAAATTAAGATTGTATGGGAGGTGCCACGCCCCCTAATATTTTTTAGTTTTTTTTTCGACTAAACCTTCGCGGGGTAACAACAAACAAACCCCCCTATAGAAGTATTTGATTTGGTTCAGCCGTTTTCAAGATTTAGCCTTCCATTTAAACACCAAATCATTTGTATTATACGCTATTTGTTTCTTTTATTTATTTTCGTTAATGATTCAAGGTTTGATTCGAGCTCAAGGCCAGAAACAATAATTTCTTTTCTAATGATATTTATTGTTTCTTTTAATTTTTCTATAATTGGAAAATTTTATTATTGTGTCTGGCCTTCAGCTCGAATCGAATCATTTATGAATAGGCCGATAAAAACAAAAACAATTGTTAATAAACCAAGAGTACTTGGGAATGTCAAACAAAGTAATTGAAATAAACTAATCCAGCATTATCGGTGATTTGCAACAGATGGCGCAACGCTGATTAAATAGAGTTGGTAAGAAGGAATAGAAGTAGCTGTATAGCTAAATGGTTAGCGCAGCATGCCTAAAGCGTACTGATGATGAAGGCTTAGCACCCTTCGAAATGGATCTATCTGCACAGCTATGGCAGGTTGTCTGAAAACTTTTCTACTTACTATTCTAAAAACAAAATACAATTTTTCAATTGTGGACAAATTAAGAAAAAAAAACAATTATCATTAGAAAAAAATTATTGTTTCTGGCCTTGAGCTCGAATAGGCCGATAAAAACAAAAACAATTGTATTTTTGTTAATTTTAAGACAAACTCTTTTGAACTCTCAAACGAAAATTATGCAAACCAATACTTAAGTACGCGGCCACCGTGGTGTGATGGTAGCGTGCTCCGCCTATCACACCGAATGCCCTGGGTTCAACTCCCGGGCAAAGCAACATCAAAATTTTATAAATAAGGTTTTTCAATTAGAAGAAAATTTTTCTAAGCGGGGTCGCCCCTCGGCAGTGTTTGGCAAGCGCTCCGGGTGTATTTCTGTCATGAAAAGCTCTCAGTGAAAACTCATCTGCCTTGCAGATGCCGTTCGGAGTCGGCATAAAACATGTAGGTCCCGTCCGGCCAATTTGTAGGGAAAATCAAGAGGAGCACGACGCAAATTGGAAGAGAAGCTCGGCCTTAGATCTCTTCGGAGGTTATCGCGCCTTACATTCAACTGATACTTAAGTTGGTATGGAAAAAAATTTTGAAATTCGGAAAATGTTTAAAAATCCTAATCATGATTTCGAAATTTTATTAAATTCACTTAAATTTAAAACTAATTTTTTCAATAAGTGATTCAAATTCTATTTTATGTTTATAAAAATTAAAGTTATATATAAGTATTTGGTATATAAGAAAATCTAAAGCAACTTTCCGAAAGAAAAATCAAACATTCATGCGAACTTTGAGTGACTTCATTCTTGCACTTTATCAGACTAATTGATTAGACTATAAACTGCATCCTCAAAGGGTTTCTGAAAATACCAGAAAAAAACGTCGCTACTTCCGTGAAGATATTTTAAAACTTCTCGAACTTTCGAATTTTTTCGAAAATGCTGTAGAAATTGGTTTTAATAATTTTCGTGAAACAAGTAATTTTATTTTTTTCTTAAATAAACGAAAATACATTTAAAATGAAAGAAAAGAGCTGAAACTCGTTTTTTAATATTCTGAGTTAATTACTTATATTTTTATATTATTTAATTATTTTCGATATTTAAAGTAAAAACTTCCATGAATTTTTTGACTGGAGCTATGCAAATCAATTTAAAAAATGTTTTCGAATAATTTCGGAAATTGAAGAAAATTTTGAAATTTTCATTTGAACATAATTCGGGGAAATTTGACAAAAATTCAGCATTTTTTATTTGTATTTCTATAATTTTTTGTTGAGTACGCAGTTTTATAGCCCAACCAATTTAGTCCATCAATGTACATTTTATAGGTGTCTCAAAATTCGCACTGATTTACGCCGAAGGGTGTTTTAGATTTCCTTTCATATGAAAACAAAAGTTTTCACAATTTATATGTAGGAACATCTGAAACATCCTTCGGGAATTTTTTTTTTTTATAAATCAATACCACTTTTGAGATACCTATAATTTGTACTTAATAAACTCCCAATAAAAATTTCGAAATTTTCGTAAAATTTTCGGAGATTGTCGCATTTTTTCGATAACGTTTTTGAGATTGGTTCGCATAGTTTCTGTTATATAAATATCGAAAATAAGAAAAAGAAAAATTTAATTGACTTAAATTGAAAAAAATACCAATGCTATTTTTCTGTTCGGTGCTGCATATCGTCGCTGCGCTAAAGAAAACAGTTATGTGTTTTTTTTTAATTTTTTTATTGCATATTTTATTATCACTATATAGAGCCCACATTTCTGCATATGCCATTTTTTTATATCTCTTTTGGTTTAGAAGTGATCGAAAACAGCTATGTGCTCGGAGTATTAAAGTACTCTGAAAAACGGTTATGTACTTGCTTAAATTTTTTTTAATCGCTAGCGAAAGTGCTTTGATTTCAATGTAAAAATAATTACAAACCATCTCGCTTCCCAAGGTAGCCGTTCTATAAACCGGAGCGACTCGGGATTTTTGTCGACCAAGGGCTGTCATTTCAGTGTAACCCCATTTAATTTGTTGCGTCACTTCCACACATTTTCATCCTCCCAGCAGATCCTTGCAGCGGGACTGCGCCATATTCCCCTGCTCCGAGAGGGTATCGAATTCAATCCGGGACCTGTACCTGACCCCGGTCCGGAGAAATGGTTTTGCTGCGTTTGCCGGAAAATAATCTTTTTAGGACGGTCACACTCTTGTCAGTGTGTCACGTGCAAGGGATGGTTGAATCGGACAGGATGTTCTGGGCTAGACCCCAAAACCCGACGTCCTCGTATCTTTTATAAATCTTTTGTGGGTCCTTGCTGTTGACGCCCAAGGGTATCCCGTAGTCTGCACCTTAGCGCTCCCACTACCTTCTAGCAGCCCCACTGCTCAGCAAGCCACAACAAGTGCCCGCTGCTGCTCGCGCCCTACGGAGCCACCAGCTCATACGGCCACTCCTACTCATAAGTACAATCTCCGTAGTATAGTCGGTAGCAATGCCGAGCATCAGCCCCCGCCCCGTTTTTTCTAACCCTCTGCTCGACACTAACATTCGAGTAGGTCAGAAACACACAGAATATATATGTTTGCGACATCTGGCCAATGCAGCTCCAGCCTTGGACGGTGCCACTTTCCTAGATGTTCTGGTCTCAGCGACAGCAACCCCCGAAGGATTTCATCGCGCCATGCTGTCAGGCTGCAAACCCAACTACACCGGGTACCCAAATGCTTACCCAGGGACGTCCAGTGCCAGGCCACAGCAGAAATTGCGTCTTGGCCTCCCACAACTCAGGCGTAGTCACATATCACTTACCCGTTACACTTCAGAATTCTGCAGTTAAACTGTAATGGGTTAACTGGGAAGATCACGGAGATAGTTGATTTAATGAAACGGCATAACATCCGCATTACAGCGATCCAAGAGACCAAACACACAGCAAGATCTGCTCTGCAGACCTGCTCTGGACATATAGTCCACAGAAAAGATCGCGTGAGCCGAAATGGAGGCGGTCTCGCGTTTATCACCCAGCACTCAGTGCAATATAATCTATTTGATCCCGACATCGGCATCCGCTACCGACTGCCTTACACCCTAAAATCTTGGGTGTGACGTTCTATGAGGCTCTGAGCAATTGTATCGAAAATCCAGAGCCGTAATAAAATCCTCCGATCTCTTGCCGGCAGCTCTTGGAGTAAAGAGAAACAAACGCTCATTACTACTTACAAAGCAATTGGCCGGCCGATTGTATGCTACGCGTCCCCGATATGGTCGCCAAGCCTAAAAGTTATACTCATTGAAAGAAAATACAGGCCTGCCAAAATTCTGCCCCAACCGCTACGGGCTGTCTTCATATGTCCCCAGAACACCACGTACACAATGAGGCAAGAGTACTCCCTATTAGGGAGAGAAATGAAATGCTAAACAAACAGTTTCTGTTGAATATCCAGAAACCTGGGCACCCGAACAGACATCTGATTGATGAAGCTACACCTCCCAGTGGCTTAAGGGGTCATCTCCGTAAGCATTATGAGGAAATACGGCAAAAATTTCATACATTTCCCTACCGCCAGAAGCAAATTTCAATCGTGTTTGAAAGCAGATATGTGCTATAAAAAGGCGCAAATATTTATCACGTCGTAATGGGTTAAAAAACATGATTTGTTCCTTCACACGTCAATAACATGCTTTCCATGAAATATTTCAAAAATACGACATTTGCAAAATTTTGCAAATGGACACCAGAAATACGTTTTTTTGATCTCCTGAAAAGTTACTGAAGAACACATAACTGTTTTTGTGAGCGCAGCGACGATATATTAGATCACTAAATTCAAATTTTACGAATGATTGTCTAATGCACTGTATAGTGTACTTTTATTTAGCAATAGGCACTGTTTTTCTCTGCTATAGGTACATGAATAAATTGACCAACGCTAATGTACATACAGTGCTGCTCACCTACATAGCACACTTTCATTTGTCTGCTGCTGTCACAAGTTCACAACTGCTTTTTTGTTTAATTTGCTTATTTTGTATTAGAACATATGAAGCTGCTTCCCAAATCCGATTTCAGAACGTAATAAAAATGTCACAGAAATTTAGCAAATTTCGAAAGTTTCAACTTCTGAACAAGGCAAGAAGGCGTGACATGAGTATTCGTTTTTCTAAATACATGTCTTACTTCTCTTAGATCTTAACTGGCAGCATTACATCGGGCATGAGTTTGGATTAGACCTTCAAATAATTTTTTTTAAGTGTACGTGGTCGTCCAACGATTTGCATTGCCCCTAATATCTTCAACGGCTTTTCATTTACAATTAATGAACAACCTTTTTTTTTAAGTGGGCGTGGTCGTCCCCGATTTGCATTACCTCTTATATCTTCAATGGCTATTGATTTACGACTAATAAAATTTCTAAGTTTTCTTCTTTTTCTTAAATATGAGCGATGCTACGCATACTTTCCAAAATTTTACTTAATCTTAATTTTGCGTCATAAACTCAAGTCCAATCGACAAGTTTCATAAAATTATCTGTATTTTGGCAATGAACTATCGCATTTTTTCCATTTTCAAGATATTCGAATATCGAAAAAGTGGGCCCGATTGTCGTCTGGTTTTAACCGTTTTAAATTCCCATGTGTTCAGATAAGCCTGGGCCTCTCGTTGATAAAGACACCTACATTCTTTTTTTTCAAATTAGCGGACGGACGGACATGGCCCAACAAAAATGTACTTGGAGACCGTTTATTTTGATATAAGGAATTCCCTATATACCTCCATTCTTTCTTACCATTACAAACCACCGTTATTCGATTAAAAGTATAATAACCTGCGAAGAAGTGAAGCTCAGCATGAAAATATTTGTGAATATGTGCTGCATAAAAGTAAAAGTGTGCTGTTTTGGCGAACTTACATACGCACGAAATGAAATTCTACCGTTAAACGTACATTGTTTGTAAACAATGGAATTTTTGTTGGTCGATAAGCGATGTATTATGTATCTGTGAGCTATAAATAACAAAAACCTAATTACTTTTTCTATTGGCTAAAATTCCATTATCGCTCTTCTAATACACAGCACAAAATCTCCCACAGTAGCAATATTATTCCTACTGTTGAGATTTTTAACAGAAAAGTTATTTTTTTGGGCCATGCTTGATAACAATCTTATTTTTTGAAGCAGGCATGCTTAACGAACGAAACGATATCATTTCGTTACGATAATCAACGTTAATAAACGAAACGAAATGACTTCGTTTCGTTTATTAACGTTGAGAACGCCAAATTAACGTTACTTTGACGATCTTAACGTTAATAAACGAAACGAAGTGACTTCGTAGCGTTTATTAACGTTGATTATCGTAACGAAATGATATCGTTTCGTTCGTTAAGCATGCCTGTTTTGAAGTATGAATGTAGCTTTGTACAACTGCGTGCAAAAAAATAGCAGCACACTTTATCACGCAAGAGTACCTGTCATTTTCATTTAATTTAGAAAAACTACAATGAATTGTATATCTGATGATAGCGAATTTCCAAAACATTTTCGAAAATTTTTAAATATTTTTAAACCTTCATGAAAATGTTTTCGAAAAATTTCGAAAATTCATACATTTTGGAAATCTTCATGTAAACTTAAAAAATTCTACTTAAAACCTTTGGAATCTTATTTCGAAATTAATAGATACATTTTTACGAAAATGAAAATATTTGAAAATACAAAATATTTATTTTTCGAAAATGTTTATAGTTTTTTTTTATTTAATTTAAAAATAGAATTTTCAGAAATCGATATGCAACATTTTTTCGAAAAATTTCAAATCAAAAATCTCAAATATCAAAACGCTTTCCAAACATTTCAACAATTCAAAACTAATTGAAAAACTTCCGGAAAATTTTAAACTAGTACATAAAATTTGAAGAAAGCATTAGAGTACGTGGTTTGTAGTTCACTCAATCAAAGTTTCACCAGGAGAAGTTGCAAGACTCCAAAATATGCATTGAGTGTTCCTGTTTCTGAGTTTCCTCCATATTTTCTAAAAAAAAATTTCCAAAATATTTCAATACTTACGAAAATAAATATGTTCTTTTTTAAATCTTTATGAAAATTTAAAAATTTATACTTAGCGTGTTCATGAAACAATTTCCAAAAGTTTTAAAAAGTAAATTTTTTTAATGTTTCAAATTTCATACATAGACCTTTCAGAAACAAATTACCGAAAATGCTAGAAAATCTTCGAAATAACAAAAATCATAAGTTACAAACGAACAAATTTCAATTTACTTAGTTATAAAAATGTATGCTCTTAATTTCAGGAATCATTTACCAAAAAGCTTTCAAAAAGTTTCAAAATTCATAAACTTATTAAAAATCTTCAGCAAAATACCAAAACTTTCACATATAATTTGAAGAAAGCGTTTATTGAGTCCGTAGTTTTATAGTCCACGCAATCTCACAAGTTTTTTACTTAAAAAGCTTTTGAACATTCTGAGTATAAATTTTAAAACTCTTCTACAGTTTTCTAAAATTTTCACATTTTTTCGAAACTGCTCTTGAATTTAATAAAATATTTGGAACAGTAAAAACTCACAATGTGTCTGAAAATTGTAGGAACAATTTTGAAATTTTCATCAAGATCCTAAAAAATTCTTGAATGTTTAAAGTTTGTCTAAATGTTTTTGAAACTGGCTTACTGCACTTTAGTTACATAATTAAATAAAATATTTTAGGCACTAAAAGCTTAACGAGTTTTTAAAATTCTGAGTACCAATTTTTAAATTTTCCAAGATTTCCGAAGACGTTTTTGGTTTACGAAACTGGTTTACATAGCTTTGGCTTTACAATTAAATTTAGTTTTTTCTAAAGCTAACTGATGTAAATACAATTACATAAATCGAAGCTTAGCTTAAAATTTTTTAATTAATTTTTGCTGGCATTTTTATGCGCACAAGTGTAAGTACTAAACGCATCACTAAATGTATAAACGCTTGTCGTACGTCAGAATGAATATTCTACATACGTCAATCACTGTTTTTTAAACGATTTTATTTAGCTTGACTTGACAGGCTGGCACGAATTTTGTAATTGAAATTTAAGTAACTTTCCGATAAGCTACAAGCTTGAAACTTGGAATATAGTTCAGAACCCGATGACAATGCAATAATAAGAAAAAATCGCCGCTAGGTGGCGCAAGGATCGAGATATTCAAAAAAATCGTATTTGTGGTCCGATTTGGCTCATATTTGGAACACATAATACATACAAGAATAGAATCCGACGCATGAAAAAAATCACCGCTAGGTGGCGCAAGGATCGAGATATTCAAAGAAATCGTATATATAGTCCGATTTGGCTCATATTTCGAACACATAATACATACAAGAATAGAAAGCGACCTGTGAGAGAAATCGCCGCTAGGTGGCGCAATGATCGAGATATTCAAAAATATCGTATTTGTTGTCCGATTTGGCTCATATTTGGAGCACATAATACATACAAGAATAGAAAGCTACCTATGAAAAAAATCGCCGCTAGGAGGCGCAAGGATCGAGATATTCAAAAAATCGTATTTGTGGTGCGATTTGGTCAATATTTGGAACACATAATACATACATGAATAGAAAGCGACCTAATGATGTCCGATTTGGCTCATATTTGGAACAAATATTAGATACAGTTCGGCAGAAGTGGCATCAAAATATTTTGGAGTTGGAGGAGGGACAAGCATACGTGGCGCAGAGTCGAGTAAAGTCTTTGGAGGCATTATGTATTGAGGACTTAGATTGTAACAAATTATCAGGAAAGAGTCACTAAATGAACTAAATAGAATGAGAAATAAAAGGCAATTAAATAAAGGCTAAAAAGTTGAAAAAAAAAATAATTAAAAACAAATTTTAAGTCAAGTAAACGGTTTTATTGAAAACAATACTTACATGAAGTAATAATAATACTAAAAGCTAGAAAATAATTAGGTAGGTCCTAGGTACTAGTCATTACACTCCTCATTAATCTAGGGCGTTGATCAGACAATTAAATAAAAGCATTGTACGCGGCAAATTTCTATTGATAGTCATATATAAGACCAACTGAACCTTAATAAGGTCATGCTACGCCTCACATTTTTAGAAATTTCACGCGCCCAACGCTTTTATTTAATTGTCTGATCAACGCCCTAGATTGATGATGAGTGTGTTGACTAGTACCTAGGACCTACCTAATTATTTTCTAGCTTTTAGTATTATTATTAGTTCATGTAAGTATGTATTGTTTTCAATAAAACCACTTAACTTAAAATTTTTTTTTTATTATTTTATTTAGTTCATTTTTATTTCTTGGTGTCCGCAGTGGTGTGGTGGTTTTTTCTAATCGGGGTCGCACCTCACATTGATTTAGCAAACACTCCGAGTGTATTTCTACCATGCAAAGCTGATCGGTGAAAACTCATCTGCCTTGCAGATGCTGTTCGAAATTGGCGTAAGACATGTAGATACCGTCCCGCCAATTTGTAAGAAAAATTTAATCGAGTAAGAAGCAAGTTGGAAGAGAAACTTCGCCCTTATCTCCTCGGAGGTATATCTCACCTTGCATTTAATTTATTTATTTATATTTACCTTTATGCAAATTTTGTAAGGAACAAATTTCTGAATACATTAAGGACAGGCTGAGTAAAGAATAAGAGAAGAATCAAATATTATGCACTAAAAAGAATGCATAGATAAACAAAAGCTCTATAAATACAAAAATTTTTCTATGAAAAATATTATCAGCAATGTGCATCCTAGCTAAAGGTGCGCTGACCTTCCGATACAATGCGGTGTCTACACCGCGAGCGGTCCGCTACCTATTTCCTTTGTTGTCAAAGTTGTAGCAATAAATTTTGATTTCGTTTAAAAAGGAAAAGAGAAATTTCATAGAAAATTAGAAAAGTTGTTCAACTTTAACAGGCGAAGCATTCTTGTAATCAATCAAACGTAAATTGTAAATGTTGAATGCTGTTAAGGGAGGGTGTTTGCGGAGTGATTTCATACATACCCATGGGAAGCTTTTCAAACTTTGAACTCTGACCTTAGCTAGCATAGCAACAGATTTTTTTTTTAAACGTTTTCATATTTTTTTACTTGAACAAAGAAATAGCAGTGGCAAATTTTACCAACAAAATTTAAGTTTCTTTATTTTCAATATTTTAAGAAAAAACTTATCTGAATTTTGTGACTAAAACTAAGCCAACCAATCTCAAAAACGTTTTTGAAAAATTTCGAAAACTCCCAAAAATGTCAAAAAAATATCTAGCTTTTTATTTGAATTTTTTTGAGTACGCAATTTTGTAGCCCAAATCAATTTTAGTCTGACAAAGTACAAGATGTAGGTCTCTCAAAATTTTTTACAAACTTTTTCTGAAGGGTGTTTTACTTAAATTTTCTTCCATACAACTTGTGATTGTATTTTGTAAGACTTAAATGGATTGCGCTACAAAACTGCATGCTCAAATCCGAATAAAAAGTTCGAAATTTTTGAAAACTTTCTCGAACTGTCCAATTTTTTCGGAAACATTTTGAGATTGCTTTGCATTTTTTCAGTTACAAAATTCAAAAGGCAAAGTTCGAAATTTTCAAATATTCGAATTTTTTCGAACACGTTTTCGAGATTGGTTTGTATAGTTTCAGTTACAAAAATTTAGATAAACAGTTCGAAACTTCTAAAACTTTCTCGAATTTTTTCGAAACTTTTTTGAATTTTGTTTGTGAAATAAAAAGTCGAATTTTTCGAAAAATTTTCTCGAATTTTTTTGAAAACATTTCTGGGATTGACTTGCACAGTTTCTGTTGCACAATTTATAGAATTCAGAAAAAATCAATATAAAAACCTACAAATTTTCGAAAATTTCCCGAGTTTTTAATTTTTTTTAAAACGGTTTCGAGTTTGGTTTGCATAGTTCCAGTTACAAAACTGAAAATAAAAAGTTCGAAAATTTCAAAAACTTTCTCGAATTTTCGAATTTTTTCGAAAACGTTTTTGAGATTGGTGTGCAAAGTTCCAGTTATTAAATTCACAGAATTTTTGTCTTTTTAAACAAATTCCCGCTGCTCTATAAGTATTCATTGAAACTGAAGACAGTCTGGAACAGAGTGAGGACTCCCGAAAATAATTTGCTGGAAGACTATAAAAAAACGGGATTAGAAAAAGATTAATTAGAATTGAATGCAATCTACATATCTATCTTCTTCTTCTATATATATAAATGCGAATGTCTGTATGTTGTTACGTAATGACGTCTAAACTGCACAACGTAATAATTTAAAAATGCGCATGCTTATGTAGCTTCCTCCACGGAAATCCCGAGGCATATTTTTATCTCGCTAGGTGGCTAGGGTATCGAGATATAGGCCAAAGTGTGGACCCGGGTACCCCAAGAATGTGTTTATACGCTATGGATATCATGATAGCTAGTAATGAGTGATTTAGTACAAGGTAATTTTCCGTACCCCTGGGTGACTAGGTTTTCGAGACATAGGCTAAAACGTGGGCTCGGATACCCTTAGAAAGTGTTTATACAATTTTTATTGTGATTTTCGGTTTAATTGCATCAACCTGGCAAAACGGATAAACATGCATGCGAAGCCGAAATAAAGAAATGAATTGATAATAACTACATACATATTGTGACGAATATTAATAACACTAAGTGATACTCACATCACTAATCTGATACTACTAAGTAAATAAAGCCACAACAACAATAAAGCAAGCTGCCAAACTTGTATTTACGTAAACAAATTAATCGTCATGTACACACATACATACAAGCAGCAGAGAGATACTCACCAACGCATGTCACCATCAGCTACTACTTCGCTCACATATACTCACGCATATGGTTACACACTACGAATATACGCGCCTATGGCTGGTGACCAGGTAGAGGATTCTAGAAGAAGAAACGTCTAGACATTTGGGCAGAGGGTATAAAAGCAGCAGAAGCTGAGTAGTTCAGTAGTCAAGTTTGATTTAAACACGCTATCAGTTGCCAAGTGAAGTTTAATTGCGAAGTACTTTCAAAGTAGTCTAATAAAGACCATTTTGTAATACAGAATTTTGTAGTGTTTTATTCAACAGTTTAGCGATGCGAACGTAAGCAGAATGTGTAAAATAAGTTTTTTAAGAGTTTTCCATAAATTCGTTACAATATGTAAAACGTCCGAAATGAAATGTCCGAGCTCAAAAGCATAAGCTCCGTGTTGCTATTATCGGAAATTCTCTTTTAGTGTCGCTTAAAGTGTAGCCCTTTGTCTGGATAATTATTTGCATTGCTTTTATCCGGGAATAGAGCCAGGGAACGATCTATCCAAAGAAATTTTATTCATGGTTCGATTTGCCTGAAATTCGGTATATATGTAGGTAGCGCTTTGCCTAGATTAGTATTTACGATCTTTTTTTCCGGGAAGTGGACCAGGGAGCGACGGAAAAAAGCTTCTTAAAATTTATGCAGATATACCAAATTTGGGGCAGAACAACGGCTGCTGGATCTGCTTGTCGAATATAATAACAAATAGAAATAAAGCCATTTAAGCCTTATCTTACGCTCTTCTTCTTCTTGTCACACATACATTGACATCTTGTCAGTACATCAAATTGCAAATTCATTCAAAACAAAATCGTCACAATGTTTTGTAAAATGATAGCTAATTCCTTGTTGACAATTCCAGAAATAAACAAATCTGCAATTAAAATATTTGTCGGTATCAATAATAAAATGTTTCAATTCGAATCTTCAAAACATCTCAAGTTAAGATTCTCACGCGCACACTAATCGCCATTTGATTGACAAAACTTAATAAAAACAAGTAAAGGTGCCTAAGTTCGGGTGTAACCGAACATTATATACTCAGCGTGAACTTCAATTGTACATTTCATTTCAGATAAATTACTTTTCTACATAACACGTGGCACCGCCCGTTTAAAAAAAAGTGTCTCCACATTTCCTCTTACAATAAAACTTGATAAGTGAAATATCATAAATTCAAAACTATTTTTTGCTAAGTTATAGCTTATTATTCTAGCCTACGACCCTTTTAAACTTCTTTTATATCTAATTGCCGTGGTCTTTAACCGATCCCGTCCATTTTTACTAGAAATATTGTAACGAATATGAGTGACACTAAGTGATACTCACATCCCTAGTCTGATGCTAAGTAAATGAAGTCACAACAACAATAAAGCAGACAGTCACCCGTTTCTACATAAACGAATAAATCGTTATGTCTACACATATGTACGTACACGCAGCAGAGAAGAGATGCCCAAACACATGCAGATATCTTATCTGAAATGCTCCTATAGGTATGCAATTGTGGTTGTGGAAGTGTCGCTCACACATACAAGGGCATGGGGCATCAGAGAAACTATAAAAAGTATAAATCTGTAGTTGTAGCTGAGAAATTTATAAGTAACTAAGTAAATTCTGGAAGCGCCTAGAAGATGCAACGAGGAAATCACAGAGTATAAAAGCACCAACGGTAGAGGCGCTATGGGCAGTTTCAGTTAAGCCCGCTATCTGTCGGGCAATAGATCAGTTTCATTTAAGCTATCAGTCACTTTGTTTATTAAGCCAGCTAGTTGCAAAGTATAAGTGTTATTGTGAAGTACTTTAGTAAAGGCCATTTTTCCATTATTCAATATTGGAGTTATTTATTCAACAGTTTAGCGATACGAACTTAGCAGAAGATTGCAAATAAGGGAAATTGCAAGTAAATTCGTCACAATATTTTCTGCTATAAGGAAAATATGTGTACACAATTTCATTACGATATGTTAATTTTTCTTCGAGTTATGGCTCCCGAAACATAGAAAATTGCTTAGTCATAAAAGGGGCGGTGCCAAGCCCATTTTTTCAATTTGAAGTTTTTGCTATTTATTGTTATAAATCTACTTGGGAAATGAAATACCATTGTTATAAAGCTAATTTTGCAAAAATATAGCTTTTTTTATTCGTCCACGACCCTTTTAAAAATCTTTTATATAAAAGTGGGCATGGTCCTTAACCGATTTCGTTAATTTTTCTTCAAAGCATTCCTTATAGTAAAGGCAATCTTCTGCCGATAGGTTTAACGATTTTTGACTTATGATTAATATTTGTAAAATTGATTTTATCACAAGTGGGCGGTGCCACGTCCATTTTAAAAAATGTTTATCAAGAGTCTCAATATCAGTCCACGTCAAATTTCAACATTCTAGGTGTATTATTTACTAAATTATCAGGTTTTTTGTGTTTTCTAAAATTATATATATATAAAAAGTGGGCGTGGTTATCATCCGATTTCGCTCATTTTCATTACCAATCTATTCTGGGTCCAGATAAGCTAATGTACCAAATTTCTTTACTAAAGTTATCGTGCCAACGGACGGACGGGCGGACGGACATGGCTCAAACAAATTTTTTTCGATACTGATAATTTTGATATATGGAAGTCTATATCTATCTTGATTCCTTTATACCTGTACAACCAACCGCTATCCAATCAAAGTTAATATACTCTGTGTGCAAAGCACGCTGAGTATAAAAATGTAAAATACTGCGTACGTCAACGCTGCCACAGCAACCGCACAGAGACATTTTCTAGTGAATTGGGCGTGGGTTTATTCAAATATCGTTTATATCTTTTTGTAATATTAAAGAATTCGTGAGAAAGCAGCGCAGCAGGGAGGGGCAGTATTTGCTGCTTGTTATGCATATCATATATGTGAATTCTTATTCGTTGATTTTCGCTGATATTTTCGCATACAATTTGTTGTTATTGACTTTTAGGTATTTTAAAATAATGTTGTTTGTTTGTTTGAAATGTTGTTGTTTGTTTTATTATTAAATTGTGGCCTTTTTTCATACACAACAAATTTATGCCTCTTTTATGGTTTACAACTCAATTCTACATATTTCAGTGGAAATTTTGCAATTTCGTATTATGGATTACAACTCAACCTGTTAAAAACAATGTCGATTGAAGTTGCCCAGTCTAACAACCTTTTGTGACATTACCGTTTACCAATTTGTTTGGCGTAGTTGTCAAATATATCAAAATCTGAAAACTGATTACTAGCAGTTGTCTCAGAAAATTTTGCAGTTGTTTGGGAAAAAAGGTAACGTTTTACAGGACGGTGCATCACCTAATTTTCATCAAATCTTTTCAAAGGTGGTATCAAAAGACGCATTTCAACCACCATTCTTAGAATCCGAAATCGAAAATTAAAAATTGTACTTCTTTCAAAAGATATAAGCAAAAAGCGGTTCAAATTTTCATGTGGTTGTTGTATTTTGCCAGCTTTCATCGGGATTCATATTTCGGACCCTCTCGGGGTCATTTTATGGGAAAAAAATAAAAAACAAGTAGGGAAGGCTAAGTTCGGGTGCAACCGAACATTACATACTCAGTTGAGAGCTATGGAGACAAAATAAGGAAAATCACCATGTAGGAAAATGAACCTAGGGAACCCTGGAATGTGGTTGTATGACATGTGTATCAAATGGAAGGTATTAAAGAGTATTTTAAGAGAGAGTAGGCCATAGTTCTATGGATGGACGCCATTTAGGGATATCGCCATAAAGGTGGACCAGGGCTGACTCTAGAATTTGTTTGTACGATATGGGTATCAAACGAAAAGTGTTACTGAGCATTTTAAGAGGGAGTGGGCAATATGTCTATTGGTGGACGTCTTTTCGAGATAACGCCATTAGTGTGGGCCAGGGGTGACTCTATAATGTTTGTACGATATGGGTATCAAACGAAAGGTGTTACTGAGCATTTTAAGAGTGAGTGGGCATTAGGTCTATAGGTGGACGCCTTTTCGAGATATCGCCATTAGGGTGGGCCAGGGGTGACTCTAGAATGTGTTTGTACGATATGGGTATCAAATGAAAGGTGGTAATGAGTATTTTAAAAGGGAGTAATCCTTAGTTCTATATGTGGACGCCTTTTCGAGATATCGCCATAAAGGTGGACCAAGGGTGACTCTAGAATGTTTGTACGATATGGGTATCAAACGAAAGGTGTTACTGAGCATTTTAAGAGGGAGTGGGCATTAGGTCTATAAGTGGACGCCTTTTCGAGATATCGTCATTAGGGTGGGTCAGGGGTGACTCTAGAATGTGTTTGTACGATATGGGTATCAAACGAAAGGTGTTACTGAGCATTTTAAGAGGGAGTGGGCATTAGGTCTATAAGTGGACGCCTTTTCGAAATGTCGCCATTAGGGTGGGCCAGGGTGACTCTAGAATGTGTTTGTATGATATGGGTATCAAATGAAAGATGGTAATGAGTATTTTAAAAGGGAGTAATCCTTAGTTCTATAGGTGGACGCCTTTTCGAGATATCGCCATAAAGGTGGACCAAGGGTGACTCTAGAATGTTTGTACGATATGGGTATCAAACGAAAGGTGTTACTGAGCATTTTAAGAGGGAGTGGGCATTAGGTCTATAAGTGGACGCCTTTTCGAGATATCGTCATTAGGGTGGGTCAGGGGTGACTCTAGAATGTGTTTGTACGATATGGGTATCAAACGAAAGGTGGTAATGAGTATTTTAAAAGGGAGTAATCCTTAGTTCTATATGTGGACGCCTTTTCGAGATATCGCCATAAAGGTGGACCAAGGGTGACTCTAGAATGTTTGTACGATATGGGTATCAAACGAAAGGTGGTAATGAGTATTTTAAAACGGAGTAATCCTTAGTTCTATAGGTGGACGCCTTTTCGAGATATCGCCATAAAGGTGGACCAAGGGTGACTCTAGAATGTTTGTACGATATGGGTATCAAACGAAAGGTGTTACTGAGCATTTTAAGAGGGAGTGGGCATTAGGTCTATAGGTGGACGCCTTTTAGAGATATCGCCATTAGGGTGGGCCAGGGTGACTCTAGAATGTGTTTGTACGATATGGGTATTAAATGAAAGGTGGTAATGAGTATTTTAAAACGGAGTAATCCTTAGTTCTATAGGTGGACGCCTTTTCGAGATATCGCCATAAAGGTGGACCAAGGGTGACTCTAGAATGTTTGTACGATATGGGTATCAAACGAAAGGTGTTACTGAGCATTTTAAGAGGGAGTGGGCATTAGGTCTATAGGTGGACGCCTTTTGGAGATATCGCCATTAGGGTGGGCCAGGGGTGACTCTAGAATGTTTGTACGATATGGGTATCAAACGAAATGTGTTACTGAACATTTTAAGAGGGAGTGGGCATTAGGTCTATAGGTGGAGGCCTTTTCGAGACATCGCCAATAGGGTGGGCCAGGGGTGACTCTAGAATGTTTGTACGATATGGGTATCAAACGAAAGGTGTTACTGAGCATTTTAAGAGGGAGTGGACATTAAGTCTATAGGTGGACGCCTTTTCGATATATCGCCATTAGGGTGGGCCAGAGGTGACTCTAGAATGTATGTACGATATGGGTATCAAACGAAAGGTGTTACTGAGCATTTTAAGAGGGAGTGGGCATTAGGTCTATAGGTGGACGCCTTTTCGAGATATCGCCATTAGGGTGGGCCAGGGGTGACTCTAGAATGTGTTTGTACGATATGGATATCAAATTAAAGGTATTAATGAGGGTTTTAAAAGCGAGTGGCCCTTAGATGTATATGTGAAGGTGTTCTCGCGATATCGACCAAAATGTGGACCAGGTGATCCAGAAAATCATCTGTCGGGTACTGCTAATTTATTTATATATGCAATACCACTAACAGTATTCCTGCCAAGATTCCAAGGGCTGTTGATTTCGCCTTGTAGAACTTTTTCATTTTCTTCTACTTAATATGGTAGGTGTCACACCCATTTTACAAAGTTTTTTCCAAAGTTATATTTTGCGTCAATAAACCAATCCAGTTACCATGTTTCAGCCCTTTTTTCGTATTTGGTATAGAATTATGGCATTTTTTTCATTTTTCGTTATTTTCGATATCGATAGTGGGCGTGGTTATGGTCGGATTTCGGCCATTTTTTATACCAAGATAAAGTGAGTTCAGATAAGTAGGTGGGCTAAGTTTAGTAAAGATATATAGTTGTTTGCTCAAGTTATTGTGTTAACGGCCGAGCGGAAGGACAGACGGTGGACTGTGTATAAAAACTGGGCGTGGCTTCCACCGATTTCGCCCATTTTCACAGAGAACAGTTACCGTCATAGAATCTATGTCCCTACCAAATTTGAGAAGGATTGGTAAATTTTTGTTCGACTTATGGCATTAAAAGTATTCTAGACTAACTAAATGAAACTGGGCGGAGCCACGCCCATTTTGAAATTTTCTTTTATTTTTGTATTTTGTTGCATCATATCATTACAGGAGTTGAATTTTGACTTAATTTACTTATATACAGTAAAGATATTAAATTTTTTGTTAAAATTTGAATTTAAAAAAATTTTTTTTTAAAAAGTGGGCGTGTTCTTCATCCAATTTTGCTAATTTTTATTTAGCACATATATAGTAATAGTAGTAGCGTTCCTGCCAAATTTCATCATGATATCTTGAACGACTGCCAAATTACAGCTTGCAAAACTTTTAAATTACCTTCTTGTAAAAGTGGGCGGTGCCACGCCCATTGTCCAAAATCTTACTAATTTTCTATTCTGTGTCATAACGTCAACCCATCTGCCAAGTTTCATCGCTTTAACCGCCTTTGGCAATGAATTATCGCATTTTTTCGGTTTTTCGAAATTTTCGATATCGAAAAAGTGGGCGTGGTTATAGTCCGATATCGTTGATTTTAAATAGCGATCTGAGATGAGTGCCCAGGAATCTACATACCAAATTTCATCAAGATATCTCAAAATTTACTCAAGTTATCGTGTTAACGGACGGACGGACGGACGGACGGACATGGCTCAATCAAATTTTTTTTCGATCCTGATTATTTTGATATATGGAAGTCTATATCTATCTCGATTCCTTTATATATGTACAACCAACCGTTATCCAATCAAACTTAATATACTCTGTGAGCTCTGCTCAACTGAGTATAAAAATGGTATTGCGCGCTAACTATTTTATACCTTTCATGAACATGAAATGGTATATTAACTTTGGTCCGATGTTTGTAACGTTGAGAAATATAGAAGATAGACTCACCATTAAGTATACCGAATTGATCAGGGCGACGAACTGAGTTGATATAGCCATGTCCGTCTGTCCGTCCGTCTGTCTGTTTGAACGCAAACTAGTCCCTCAAATTTTGAGATATCTCAATGAAATTTGGTGCAAGGATGTATTTTTGTATTATATTAGACATTTGTCGGATCCGGTAGGATCGGACCCCTATAACATATATCTCCCATACAACCGATCGTTCAGATAAGACGATTTTGATCATTCCTGTCGCAATTTAGAAAGTACAAACGTGAAACTCGGTGATATATATTTTAATATATCATAGAAGATTTTCTGAAAAAATCACTTTGATCGGAGCTATATATAGTATATATACTTTACAACCGATCGTTCAGATAGAAAGGTTTTTGGCAATTTCTCCCTTAATTTCCAATATAAAAACGTTAAACTTGGTGATATTTATTCTAATATAGCAAAGAAGATTTCACGAAAAAATCATTTCGATCGGAGCTATATATAATATATATCCCATACAACCGATCGTTAAGATAGGAAGATTTTTAGCCATTTCTCCCTTAACTTCCAATATAAGAACGTTAAACTTGGTGATATTTATTCTATTATAGCATAGAAGATTTCCTGAAGAAATCACTTTGATCGGAGCTGTATGTATGTAGTATATACCTATCCCATACAACCGATCGTTCAGATAGAAAGATTTTTGGCCACTTCTCCCTTAGTTTCCAATATAAAAACGTGAAACTTGGTAATATATATTCTAATATATCATAGAAGATTTCCTGTAAAAATCATTTCGATCGGAGCTATATATAATATATATCCCATATAACCGATCGTTCAGATAAGGGGGTTTTTTGCCATTTTTTATTTTATATTTATCTTAAAAATCGTTTAGGTATGTACATCTGTTCACTATATATTTCTTATTTTATACAACCGATTATTTGGAGATTACGAACGGGATAATATTATTGTACAGCCCCATTCATGAAAGGTATGAAGTCTTCGGCACAGCCGAAGACAGTCCCGTCCTTATTTATTTTGTACACATTTATAGAAAAAACAAGGTTTCAAGAAGGATTATATTTGTTTACATGTTTGACCTTATGGGGCAGAATCCCGCAGTTGGACGAGGCAACCCGCAGTTCGGATGCAGCCAAAATAGGTGAAATTATGCGAACGCGAATCCCATCAATATTACCCACTACTCCCGGAAATCCTGTTTTAGAGTAAACTGCGATTTTTGAAACACTTTGCTCCTCTGCAGCCATTTGGGTTTTAATTAACTTCGTACAAATATGCTACTGAATAATATCTAAAACCACTTTAATAACTGTAAAATCATTTCCACAGCATTTTTGATAGCTGCCGTCAGCAAGAAATCGAAGTGTAGCGCATAATTTTAAAAGCCGTCCCTCGAACGCGTTTACGGAAATGGTCCTTCATTTTGTTTAGTAAAAAGCAAAATGCTTCCTCACTTACTTACAAATCTGCAAAATAACTTCATTAGAAGTTCATCATTTTGCTATTAATAAAAAAATCAATGTTTCAAATGCTTAAATTTCCGCCACAAATTGATCAGCTGTTCATTTATCTATCAAATCATTACTTTTTTAAGTTGGCAACATCTATTCAACTTCAACTGCAATAAGTTGTAATTCGTTATACCAAACAGGAGTTAAGTTGTCTTAAAGGTGAGTTGTTCTAATTAGAATCCAACTAAGTTGAGTTGTAAACCGTAATAGGGGCATTATACTCAATCAATATTATGATCGCAGTTGTTTTTTGAACTTTAAACTTAACTCGCTTTTTTTATTGTGTCAGTGTGTTAGGGTTGCTCTTTGTTTTTGTATGGGTGCGATTAGTGGTGCGATAATATATTATAAATATTTTATATATTGTAGCGTCATTCAATGAAGTATTGGGGATTAGTTCCAATACGAAGGTTAAATATGTATGTTCCAGTTCAGCACTCAGATTTTGAGAGAGATTTTCGTTAAAATTTCACCAATATTATAGAACATTTTATTTTGAGTTTTCAAATTTTTTTTACTGTGCCCAGTCAATTTTATAGCGTTTCTTTTCTGGCAAAAGTGTTATGTCAAATTTCACACAGAGGCTTAATGAAATAGTCAGGTTTTCTACATTAAAGCCCTAATTGAACTCAATCTTCCATACAAAATACAAATTCTTAATTATCTCATTATTCCTTTATTGAATACCTAATCGAGTGAAAAATCCGGTCTTTGGATTGCTTGGTGCTTCGAATTTTATTGTCAATGTAACAAATGACAATCAAAAATAAATTATTTTCAATAATTTACGAAAAATAGAAAAACACGAAAAAGTTCAAAATAAAATTTTCGCTGCATTTGCTGCGAAAGATAATATGGCTTTTTCGAAAATAGGCACATATTTGGTAGGATAGTTGCGCATGCATTTTATTTTGATTGTATTTATAGTAAGAAGGAAACGGCAGCTTTCCATCACATGCTGACATATTTTCGCTTAATGAAGCAAAAGGCCCTCTATGAAAAGGGAAACTTAATTATTTCATTTAATAGAATTGTGATTCGATTAAGTTTCTGTGTGAAAACGGTATTACGCTTTTTTTACGCTCGCTGTTGTAAATATAATTTATTCTATTGTAAAAAATAGGCAACGCCATTACGTAGTATTTCGTTCTTTTGTGAAAATTGTTACCTGGTTGCAACGCAAAAGCGTTACAATTTTACACTGCATACAATGACGGTGTGGCAATATAACCCTGCCAAACCAGCTGATAGTGACAATTTATTTTCGTATCTTCACAAATTTTTAGCGAAGAAAATTGAAATGAAGGAAATAATTGCTAATGATTTTTTATTATTTTTGACAACGCGCTTGTGAAAATCAGCTAATACACGGGGTAGCCATTTATGTTATTTTCATGCACTATTAAAGTTGCCACTTTTCAAGGGTAAGAATAACTCTATTAAGGTTTTGCCAAATTTTCTCAGAAAAGAAAACGCTATTAGTCAAGTTATAAGTATCTCGATACTCGTATTAATTTTTTATAAGTTTTTTCCGAAGGGCGTTTTAAGTTTTTTTGTATGAAGTTCGCGTATTTTGGTAGCGACAAGATAGTGATCCGAGTCGATGTAAAGTCCTTGATTCGTGCGCACATCTAAAAAGACGGCATGCCGTCGACCTATCACTAAGTGGTCGATCCAACTGAGTACATTTCGATCGGCGTACGGCATATATATAGCTCGATAAATATTTTTAATGGCAGTATTATTCTCAATATGATCATATTGTGAGCGCCGCCGTGTTCGAGCAGCCTCAACCCATTACGTTTCATTGTTGAGGCTCATCTTTCCCACTGTAGAGCCAAAAGCACACCTTGCTCATCCTGGTTTTAAATTCGCCTAGTACGACTTTTATATTATGGCGGAGGCAGCGCTCGTATGTGCGTTCTCGGCGCTCGTAGAATTTGTCTTTCAATTCATTGTCCTTCTCTTCCGTTGGTGCAAAGAATCTCGTTTTTATGACAAAGTCTCTCACCCACCACAAATTAAACAACGAAATTGCGCTTATTTGCATAGCCAACTCAATAAATGTGAGAATTTTTGGTAATTTTTATAGCCTTATGCGTTTATGTTATGTTTATAATAATGAGCTTAAAGGCCGTGGTTAAATAAAACACAATGTTTATATACATTTGTGTTTACTTACAGTCCTGAAGATGGCTTCAGACTGAAGCCGAAATATTGACAAATTAAAAAAAACCTATGAAATTTTAAACATTGTGTTTTATTTAACCACGGCCTTTAAGCTCATTATTATTAACGTGACAATATTTTTTTTTTTTGGCTTTTTCTATGTTTCGTCCATAGCATCTCTTAGATGGTGGTGATGTCAACTTTTGCTGTAACAAGGACATTAACCAACCGTGCTTCGGCACCAATCCCGTTAAGGGAACAAACGGACAATCTAGGTGTATGTCCTTATATCGCAAGCATATAAGCGTTTGCCATGGTAGTAATCAAAGAAGAGTTTTCTCTTTGCTGTGATCATCGAATTCGGCAGCAACATGCAAATTCCAATTGATCACTACAATTTTAGTGCTAACAAGTAAGGAAGGCTAAGTTCGGGTGTAACCGAACATTACATACTCAGCTGAGCGCTTTAGAGACAAAATAAGGGATAATTACCATGTAGGAAAATGAATCTGGGGTAACCCCGGAATGTGTTTGTATGACATGGGTATTAAATGGAAGGTATTAAAGAGTATTTTAAAAGGGAGTGAGCCATAGTTCTATAGTTGGACGCCTTTTCGAGATATCGCCATAAAGGTGGATCAGGGATGATTCTAGAATGTGTTTGTACGATATGGGTATCAAATTAAAGGTATTAATGAGGGTTTTTAAAGGGGGTGGTCCTTAGTAGTATATGTGAAGACATTTACGAGATATCGACAAAAAAGTGGACCAGGGTGACCCAGATCATTATCTGTCGGGTACCGCTAAATTATTTATATATGTAATACCACGAACAGTATTCCTGTCCTGATTCCAAGGGCTTTTGATTTCGCCCTGCACAACTTTTTCATTTTCTTCTAATTAATATGGTAGGTGTCGCACCCATTTTACAAAGTTTTTTCCAAAGTTATATTTTGCGTCAAAATACCAATCCAGTCACCATATTTCATCTCGTTTTTCGTATTTTGTATATAATTATGGCATTTTTTTCATTTTTCGAAATTTTCGATATTGAAAAGGTGGGCGTGGTCACAGTCTGATTCCGCCCGTTTTTAATACCAAGATAAAGTGAGTTCAGATAAGCACGTGAACTAAGTTTACTAAAGATATATCGATTTTTGTCAAGGCATCGTGTTAACGGCCGAGCGGAAGGACAGACGGTCGACTGTGTATAAAAACTGGGCGTGGTTTCAACCAATTTCGCCCATTTTCACAGAAAACTGTTGTCGTCATAGAATCTATAAATAAAAAAAAATAAATGTAAGGCGCGATAACCTCCGAAGAGATCTAAGGCCGAGCTTCTCTTCCAATTTGCGTCGTGCTCCTCTTGATTTTTCCCTACAAATTGGCCGGACAGGACCTACATGTTTTATGCCGACTCCGAACGGCATCTGCAAGGCAGATGAGTTTTCACTGAGAGCTTTTCATGGCAGAAATACAATCGGAGCGCTTGCCAGACACTGCCGAGGGGCGACCCCGCTTAGAAAAATTTTCTTCTAATTGAAAAATCTTATTTCTAAAATTTTGATGTTGCTTTGCCCGGGAGTTGAACCCAGGGCATACGGTGTGATAGGCGGAGCACGCTACCATCACACCACGGTGGCCCATAGAATCTATGCCCCTACCAAATCTCGCAAGGATTGGTACATTTTTTTTCGACTTATGGCATTAAAAGTATTCTAGTCAAATTAAATGAAAAGGGCGGAGCCACGCCCATTTTTAAATTTTCTTTTATTTTTGTATTTTGTTGCACCATATCATTACTGGAGTTGAATGTTGACATAATTTATTTATATACTGTAAAGATATTACATTTTTTGTTAAAATTTGACTTTAAAAAAATTTTTTTTAAGTGGGTGTGTTCGTCTTCCGATTGTGCTAATTTTTATTTAGCACACATATAGTAACAGGAGTAACGTTGCTGCCAAATTTCATCATGATATGTTCAACGACTGCCAAAGTACAGCTTGCAAAACTTTTAAATTACCTTCTTTTAAAAGTGGGCGGTGCCACGCCCATTGCCCAAAATTTTATCAATTTTCGATTTTGCGTCATAAGGTCAACCCACCTACCAAGTTTCATCGCTTAATCCGTCTTTGGTAAGTAATTATCGCACTTTTTCGGTTTTTCGAAATTTTCGATATCGAAAAAGTGGGCGTGGTTGTAGTCCGATTTCGTTCATTTTAAATAGCGATCTTAAATGAGTGCCCAGGAACTTACATACCAAATTTCATTAAGATACCTCAAAATTTACTCTAGTTATCATGTTCTCGGACAGACAGACGGACGGACGGACGGACATGGCTAAATGAATTTTTTTCACCCAGATCATTTTGATATATAGAAGTCTATATCTATCTCGATTAGTTTATGCCGTTACGGGGTACCGTTATGCGAACAAAATTAATATACTCTGAGAGCTCTGCTCAGCTGAGTATAAACACTGTATGAACAGTAGAAATCAATTCTGTGATATGTCTGCTTCTTAATAGATCCTGGTTTTTGATGCGGGTTTTCAGTTTGTTCGTTGAACAAACTTCTGGTAATACTATGGCTTCATTCTGTCTGTGTGAGGTCCACATAGACCAGCTAGTTCAACCTCCTTAACTCACGGCATGAGCATCGGTGTAGATATTAAATTTGCGATATAACTGCTTCTATAACAACCGAAAGTTATTTATATCATATTTGCCTTTATTGTTTGCTGTCTCTGTTAACATATAAGGCTCTTGCTTGATTACTATTCATTAGAGGCTTTTAATATGAATTAAGTCTATATTTTTAAATGACAGCTGTCAATATGGCACAAAGCCTAATAGAGCCAGTTACGACGTTTGCTAAATACATATGTAAATTACTAAGAAGATTAGGGTGCCTCAAAAACATAATTGTAAATTTTCCAGCGTAGCTCAATGGAATAGGAATGTTTCAAGATCTCTTTCAGAAATTTCGAAAAAAAAAAGTGGAATTTAAGTGAAATTTTTTAATATAAAAGAAATTTTTCCAAAAACTTGGTTTTTTCTGGAAATTATTACACCTGCAGTTATTAAACCATCTGCATCCAGGTCGTGTGCTCCAACGACTGAGCTACTTAAAAAAATATCCACAGTTTCATATCTATCATAAGCTTAACAAAACTCGTACATCATCTAGACAGGCTGCTTCACTTAAGAAATGATTTGTTAGACAAAGCTGCTCGGTGCTTTTGATTTACCGCACATAGGCTAGATTCGATCGAATTTACCACACCTGCACTCGGAAGCATTTATTTCCATTGTGAATAACCCAAGTGACTGTCAGCTGGGAGCGCTCTCACCGCAGATTTGTTTAGTTTTAGAAGCAAGCTCATTTTCTACTACATTCAAACATAGCCAAAGGAATTTAACGAACGATTCATCGGTTTGTTATCGAAAAGTAATATACTTGTTATAGAAAAGCTATCGATTTGCTACCGACAGTTATCGACGAGTCAAGTATCGATACCGCTACTCATACAATGTACTCGGATCAAAGTATCGATGCTAGTACTCATACTAAGTGAAAGGTATCGAGTATACTCGATCCAAGTGATTGCTTCGGGTCTACTATCGAAAGCGAAGAAATTTTGTATTATTTTTAAATGAGATCATTCAATTATTTTAAATTGAGCAGAAAACAAGTAAGAAAGCTTAAGTTCAGGCGAAATCAAACATTATATACCTAGCTGTGTGCCCTCAGATATGCGGCTATTCACGTGAAGTGTTCCCACGCGAAAAACTTGATATCTCCAAAATCCATCATACTTAGGTAGTGTAAATGTTGTCAGAAAATGCAATCTTCCTGGCAAAAGATGTGACCGAAATATGGACGGATTTGCGATTATACAAGGTATCGAAAGTTACTTCTATCCTTACGTTTTTTTTTCAATAATTATTAAGGCTATCAAACTTCAACATACAAAAAAAGTTTAGATGATTCTTATAGAATTTTTTCCGAACTTTTAAAAATAAATATGAAAAAAAATTACATACATATATGATCAAAAAGTCGTTTTGAGTGATTTTTCCAAGTTATCGTGTTAACGAACGGTACTTTGTTGAACTTAAACCTTTAGACGATAGACACGGTAAAGTATGGGGGAAAAGTATCGATATATTACTAAGTACTTGGTAAAAAGCGTCCAGTACAAAATACTCCAATAGTTTTTGGAAAAGCATCGATACCACTCACTCAGCACTCGTGTCGTTTTATCACTAATCACGCGTACTTGGTACTCACCACGCCTATTTTTTGTGTGCCGGTATCATGTCTAGATGGGAGCAATTCTTTTTGCTTGCTCTCGTAACACCTTGTATTGCCAATTTAAAAGAACCCTAAAAATTTGCAGCGGCAATCAATAATAATATTTATATAGCACATACTTATGTAAACACGATTATTCATATGAATATGTCAAACTACTTATAAAGCAAAATTTACTATGCATAAATTCATAACTCATTTTATAGCTCAAATCTTGTTCACAAGTGGGAAATGAGTTTATTAGGTGTCTGCTGAGTTATGCATTTTTAGCGTTTAAATGACATGTGGTGGGGAATATAGAATCTACATATCTGTAAAGATATATAAAATTCATAAATATATATATAACTACATACCCACATAAAAAGCTTGTACATATACTCACTCAAGTAACTGCATTACCATTCAAGAGCAATGAAATTTTTATACTCAGCTGAGCAGAGCTCACAGAGTATATTAACTTTGTTCGCATAACGTTAATCCGTAACGGCATAAACTAATCGAGATAGATATAGACTTCTATATATCAAAATGATCTGGGCGAAAAAAGAAATTCATTTAGCCATGTCCGTCCGTCCGTCCATCCGTCCGCAAACACGATAACTTGAGTAAATGTTGAGGTATCTTTATGAAATTTGGTATCTAGGTTTCTAGGCGCTCATCTCAGATCGCTATTTAAAATGAACGAATTCGGACTACAACCACGCCCACTTTTTCGATATCGAAAATTTCGAAAAACCGAAAAAGTATGATAATTCATTACCCAAAACGGCTAAAGCGATGAAACTTGGTAGGTGCATTGACCTTATGACGCAAAATAGTAAATTAGTAAAATTTTGGGCAATGAGCGTGGCAACGCCTACTTTTAAAAGAAGGTAATTTAAAAGTTTTGCAAGCTGTAATTTCGCAGTGGTCGAAGATATCATGATGAAATTTGGCGCAGGCACGTTACTCCTATTGCTATATGTAAGTATGCTAAATGAAAATTAGCAAAATCGGATTTTTTTAAATTCAAATTTTAACAAAAAGTTGTATATCTTTACAGTATATAAGTAAATTATGTCAACATTCAACTCCAGTATGGTGCAGCAAAATACATAAAAAAAAGGAAAGGGCGTGGCTCCGCCCTTTTTCATTTAATTCGTCTAGAATACTTTTAATGCCATAAGTCGAACAAAAATTTACCAATCCTTGTGAAATTTGGTAGGGGCATAGATTCTATGGCGATAACTGTTTTCTGTGAAAATATGCGAAATCGGTTGAAGCCACGCCCAGTTTATATACATAGTCGACCGTCTGTCCTTCCGCTCGGACTTTAACACGATAACTTGAGCAAAAACCGATATATCTTTACTAAACTTGGTTCACGTAGTTATCTGAACTCACTTTATCCTGGTATAAAAAATGGCCGAAATCCGACCATGACCACGCCCACTTTTTCGATATCAAAAATTACGAAAAATGAAAAAAATACCATAGTTCTATACCAAATATAAAAAAAGAGATGAAACATGGTAATTTGATTGCTTTATTGACGCAAAATATAACTTTAGAAAAAAACTTTGTAAAATGGGTGTGACACCTACCATATTAAGTAGAAGAAAATGAAAAAGTTCTGCAGGGCGAAATCAAAAGCCCTTGGAATCTTGGCAGGAATACTGCTCGTGGTATGACATATATAAATAAATTAGCGGTACCCGACAGATGATGTTCTGGGTCACCCAGGTCCACATTTTGGTCGATATCTCAAAAAGGCGTCCACCTATGGAACTAAGGCCCACTCCCTTTTAAAATACTCTTTAATACCTTCCATTTGAAACCTATGCCATACAAACACATTCCAGGGTTTCCCTAGGTTCATTTTGCTAAATGGTGGTTTTCCCTTATTTTGTCTCCAAAGCTCCCAGCTGAGTATGTAATGTTCGGTTACACCCGAACTTAGGCTTCCTTACTTGTTGTGTTTGTTTTTAGTCAGTCACTCGGTGCACTCTCCCAGTTTTGAGTTTAGTGATAAGCAATGCTGATAAGATTTGCTATTCAAACTTAATTTTTTTGTTTTAGAATAGATTTCAGGGTGACACTTGTGATTTTATTAAATTTTGCAGGGTTATTTGCAACTTATTGATACCGTTTTATTTTCTTAAGTTTTTTTGTTCAAGTTTTAATCAGTTCTGATAAGTTTCCTTTCACTCATTTGTTTGCGATTTGTTAAATTGAGTGATGATTTAATTTTTCAGTTTAGATAGATTAGCATATAATGGCTGAGTAAAGTAAAAAATGACGAAAAATGTCCATGCCTTTTTGCCATTAATAGAATAACTTACAAAAAATAATTAATAATAATAAAATAATTGTTACAATTTTCGAATTATTTTAAAAAGGGCTGTGTGATCAATTGATTAGTCAAAACCTTGATTGATCACATACTCTATTAATCGATTTATTATTTTTTTATTAATTGAAAACGTTGTTTCCTCGAGTAATCAGTTCAATTAAAAACCAAAATATTGAATAATGCCTTTTTGATTAATAGCTATGGATTTATCGATATTAAATGTTTGTTGTTACGTCATTGCATGAATAATTTGAATAATATAAACATGTTATTTTTTAATTGAATACTATTATCTAATTATTGCGGCCGCGTGTTGTTGGTAGCGTGCTCCGCCTACCACACCGTGTGCCCTTGGTTCACTCACACCCCGGCAAAGCAACATCAAAATTTTAGAAACAAGGTTTTTCAATTATAAGAAAATTTGTCTAAGCGGGGTCGCCCCTCGGCAGTGTTTGGCAATCACTCCGAGTGTATTTCTGCCATGCAAAGCTCTCAGTGAAAACTCATCTGAATTGCAGATTCCGTTCGCCTTGCCTTGTGTTTTATTCATTTGTTAAATTGCAGTTTTTAACTGAAATTTTTTAAAAAAGTACCAACAAGTGGGAAAAAAATTCGCTTGCAAAGTGTGAAAGCACCCTTAGCCAAATCAAATGTCAAATTCTTCTTATGCTTTGCTTACAACATAAGTTGAAAGATGGCTACTTTCTGGCGCTAGTGTCGCTCGATCTGCTGGTCTCCAGAAAAATACATGTAAAAGCTGCTTATGTGACGGGGCTTTAATTTGATTGTTTTAATTTCTTAAGCAGCTTCGAATGTAACTTCTCGGCGAGTTCTCTTTGTGTCACTGTGTGCACTTTCTTCACGGCACAGAAGCGTGTGCGTAACTATGCTACCACAAAGTACTAAAACTTGTTGACATTTAAACCCCATGTAGTATGCACATCCAGGTCCTTGTTTGGTGGACAGCCACCCCAAAAAGGACCTTCTCCCAAAAATTAAAAGGGGTATGCAGGCTATCAAAGCTTAGCATTACGGGAGCCCTAAAACCTATCGACGGCTGCGCTGTATGCCATGTTGCACATTCCAGCCGTAGACCTGGTTTCAAAGAATATAATGTTAACAACTGCAACGAGGCTCAGTGCCTCGAGGCAGCTTCAGCGCAAAAAATATGGCCATAGTAGTATATCGTCATCAATTACAGGGTGAACAGACTACCTGATTCTGAATCTACGCTTCGAACGGGCTCATAGAGCCACAATAAAGGTGGATGGTTGACGCAAGGGTGCCCTAATGGCAGTCGAGGCGATACATGTACATATACACAGATGGTTCGAATGTAGTGGAAGGAGTAGGGTCTGAGGTATACCGTGGTAATCCGCAAATAAATAGATCCTACAATCTGCCAGATCACTGTAGCGTTTTCCAAGCAGAAGTATTAGCCATAACCAAATCAGTAGAAACACTGGAAGACTGCAGCCGTGTTAACTTTTATATTGACAACCAAGCAGCAATTAAGGCAACAATCTCGAACATCATCTAAAAAAGTGTTATAGTGTAAGCAGTCTCTTGAGTATCCTGCCTGAATAGGAATGAATTTGATGCCCTACAGAAGCAGCGATCTTCTTCTTCTTGTAGCAGTGCTTTTCCCCATACCATAGAAGGGATCACTCACAAATCGTCATCGATTTCCCCTTTCAGAAGTCCTAAAAAATTTGCAGTTTCAATAGGGTATATATGGTGCTAGAGGCATTGGTGTAACATTGAATGGATGTGCAATACTATCGACACTTGCTTGGTCCACGTTATAAACAAGGTTGCCGAGCACTTGCTCGATGGTACTGACAAGCTACGCGAGGTAAAACACCACGTTTTGAATTATACAGCATAGTTCATCAATAGAAGGTCCAAGAGCTGCTGCCATAATCATGCAGTCATCAGCATAGGAGACAATGTTACCTGTTTGAGGTGAAGAATGGAGCTTCCATATGTAAAAATTAAACAAAATGGTAAATGAGACCACCCTGTGGCACACCTCCTTTAATTCTACTTAGGTTTGATGTAACTTTCCTAAACTAGACCGTGCCGGCCACCCAAATGATTTGCGTTCCACCTTTTGAGACTAGGTGGAAGGCTACATCCTCTGTTACAATAAAAAAAGAAATAAATGTAAGGCGCGATAACCTTCGAAGAGATCTAAGGCCGAGCTTCTCTTGCAATCTGCGTCGTGCTCCTCTTGATTTTCCCTACAAATTGGCCGGACGGAACCTACATGTTTTATGCCAACTCCGAACGGCATCTGCCAGGCAGATGAGTTTTCACTGAGAGCTTTTCATGGCAGAAATACACCCGCAGCGCTTGCCAAACACCGCCGAGGGGCGACCACGCTTAGAAAAAATTTCTTCTAATTGAAAAACCTTATTTCTAAAATTTTGATGTTGCTTTGCCCGGGGTGTGAACCCAGGGCATACGATGTGGTAGGCGGAGCACGCTACCATCACACCACGGTGGCCGCCTCTGTTACAATGTGACCACTTTATGTTAGAAGATTCGCTTTGATGCGGATAGCGAATCGCTCACAGCCGTTATGTATCGCACTTGGTGCCAAGTCTTTTTCACACCAAAAAAACAACACCTTTAATACTTCTCAGTTGCGGTGTAGGTATTGGTGTCCTCCTTGAAGAGAGTCCGGCAAATCTGGTATACGAATGCAATGCAAATGTCCTCGAACATTCGGAACTGAGGGCAAGCATACCTAGGCGGGAATTTACTGAACCACTTGATCCGCTCTTACGATTTCTTCGCTTTTTATTTGAATACATTGGGGTATAAGCTCTGGTCAACCCATTCCTGTTGTATGGATTCTGTGTAGAAAATCCGTTTTTATCTTTTCCACATAAACTGAGTCGTATTCCAACTTCTATGGGGAAGTCCCCATATTGATATTTAGCCCTTCTTGTTGGTGTTTTATCTCCACTCTCCTAATAGTTTTTGACATATATGTATTATTTAAATATGAGAATATGTAGTACTGGGAACATAGCAAACACGTAAGAGATAAACAATTCATAGCGCACACAGATACTCGTACATACACATTCATCTAAAAGTATTGGGACATTTGAAAATTACTTCAGTTTGGATATATTTTTAGAATAAATTCTTAAACGAAATTTGATGATGACAACGACTTTCTGAGATATTCTGCCCACTGCCAGATTTTATTTCGGAAATTTTTTTTCCGGTTCCGGAACCGTAAAGTACGTAAGATTTTACTTCCATATCATCGACTGACGTGAATTTTAGCTTGCCGGATCGAAATTTCCTCATTTCATATTAAGCTAAAGAAGGTTCTGTTATATACTTTGTTTTACAACCGTTCGCATAGAATGTTTTTGAGAGGTAATTCGCTTTTCAATCGCATTTTAAGAGTGGGTTGTTGAGGCATGGCTCTGGCGGACTGGCAACCAAGATAGGCTAACCTTTCCCTCCACCAACGATATGGTGCGGGTTCTTTCATAATGAGAAAACGGCATTGTTTAAGCCTGCCGAAAGTACGAATGATTAATTAAGGATACAATTTTTTAGAAATACTACTCTAAACCTCATGTAATCTTGTTTGAGCCATAAGCGATGATTGTCATCAACAACAAAATATTTTACCTTAGATCCAAAAATGGGCCTACCGATAAAAAGATGGATTTCAAAGATGAGGCGTGTATTGGCATATTCTCACTCGAAGTGGAAATTGAAAGCACTCTTGCCCTCATAATCAGAACATATATACTTAGTTTTCTATCATACAGCCTTCAGTAAGTCAAATAAATAATGTAAATGCAGAATACCAGAGTTGAGCTGTCTACAGAAGTCTTTTCGTATAACATTTTTTTCTTTTCGAGGGCAGGCACTCTATGTAATTAAACGAAGTTTGTTTACTCACTGATGTAAATATATATTTATGAATCATATCGCGACATCATGTCAAACCCAAACCCACCGAAAAATCAAGAACAATTTCCTTTAATCTAAGGGAAAAAATCAACCTTAGCAACTTAAATATTTGACCCCTCTTAAAAGTAGTCAGTTTCTGAACTACGTAATTCCTTAACTGGAAATAAAAGTTGAAGTTGAAAAGGTCGAGGCAGCCAATACGCTCGTCTTCATAATTACCATCATCACAATCATTATCATCATCATCACCGCTTCTTGGACAACAGAAACATTTTGTTTTGAGAGCATAAGCCATGCCTCTCTCTCCAACGTATATATGTACATTGAATACTTGAAATCTCTACATTTCCCATGGAAGCTCTCGCCACCCATTCATTTCTACCAGCTGGTTACTCCATCATTTTGTTGTTGTTGTTGTTTTGTACGATCATTAGATAATTGTTTGTTGTACTTTTAGTCTACATACATACTTATGTAGATACATGAAATGTATGAAAAGATGTAGATACAAACATAGATATGTGGGTATATGCATACATACGGGCCATTCCATGTTAATCCAGAGCAATATTTGTAATGACCGCCTACCGATTTCATCATGTCACGAAATTTATTGCATAAATTTGAATTTGTTTTAGTTGATTACAAATTCTTGCTATATTGCTGAAAAAAATTGTTTGGGTCATTTTAAAAACCTGGTATATTTTGAAAACGATTTAATAGTGTTTTTTGCTGGTTTTTTGACAGCCCCCAGCATTTATTATTAAAAAAAAAAAATTAAGTAGCCATTTGAAAAAAGTATTCAAAACTCAGTATTATCAATAAAAAAGACCAAAGAAGCTTTTTATTTGCATATATTTTTTATTTAATTTAAATTTTTCTCCAAATATACGAAGAAAATAAAACAAAATCCAAAATAAAATTTTTTTGCAAAATTTCAAATACCGAAAGCTTTTAATTGACTTGAAATTGGAAAATTTAAAAAGGTTTACTGCTCGAAAAAGTATCAAAAATTTTATTTCAAAACTAAGAATTATGAAAAAAATAGATACGTAAATAAATTTTCTAAAATCTTGTTTAGTTTTAGAGAGTTATGAAACAACCCGAGTTTCATTTGTTGTGGCGTTTTGAAATATTGCTTTCAACGCATTTTTCTTAGCTCAAAAGTGAGCAATATTATTTTCTTCAAGCTAAATTTCTTCAGACAAAAGCGTCCGAAAGTCCATTTCCGTAAAATTTTTTAATGTTATGTTTTATTTTACTGGTCTGTAAATAATTAATCATGTATTATTAATTTGTCTTCAAGACCAAGTTTGTTATTTTTGTGAAATGTATATTTTACAAGTTATATTATATTATATTATTCTATTTATAACTAGAAACTTGCAAAGTGCATTGATGGCCTGATGCGCTAAACGTCAAGCCTTCAATGTGTACTGTCATGGGTTTTGAAGTAGTCGGCTATACGGTCTATGAGCTTTGTTTTTTTTCTAATGTACTCGTTTTCTATGTATAATAATTTAATAAAATAAAATAACAAACGTTGTCTTGAAGACAACAAATTAATATAATACATAAGTAAAATTGTTTAGTTATTTTTATTTTAGAAAAAAAAAAAAAATGAAAAAATCTCAATGAAACACTTTAGGTGTTTTCATTATTATTTGTTATCACTAATTATTTGATTAAAAGTTGTTGGAGGCAATATTTATTTCATTTTGGAAACACATGTTTTTGCAACTTTATGATTAAAAATGTTATGTTAAATATTTTTTTTCTAAAATATTAAATTTTGAAAAAAAATTTTAAACATTTTTTACATGTAGTAAAACATTTATTCAAAACAATTATTTGTTTCAATTTATGTAATTAATAGTTTTAATTTATAACTAATTGAACATTTTTCCCAAAATATTAAATAATTTTTTTTTTTTTTTGAAGATTAAATTTTTATTTTTTTGTTCTGAATGTTCTGGGAACAAGTAAAATTCATACACTTGCTTCAAAAGTCGAAGTATTGGTCCAAACCACAATTAATTCGCACTGCTTTTAAGAAATATTTCTGTACAGATGCGAACACAAAAATAGCAACGAATATTTTTAAGCAAAATTTTTATAATTATTTTCTTCTTCGGTTTATTTTCGTTAGTTTTAGAAAAAAACAAATGAATTTTATAATAGAAACTATGCGAAACGTTCTCCAAAAAAATTCGGGAAGTGTTGAAAACTTCGTAAACTAATTGACAGCCGAAGATATGTTGTAGGACCTCTTATTGAAATGCCAACCTGGTAGTGGCTTAACATATTGAACCCTATGCCGAATATTGTGCTAACCCTTTATTCAAGCGACTACAGCATGCTAACCAATTTGACATGGAACTTTCCATACATATAAGTTGTGGAAGTACTCGTTTATCGGGCTGGCTCTAGCGATCAGTTGAACTTTATAGCTCGCACAATATTGTAGGCTTTTTTCGGCAAAAGAGGAAGCGCGATAATTTGTATTGCCTGTGAAAAAAAAAAACTTAAAAAAGCTCATTCAAATAAATAAATTTCAAATATTCTGTCGGCGAATCAAAATAAAAGTAATAGAAATACGAAAAGAAGACGAAAACATAGAAATAAATATGCACATTTTTTTGAGTGCATAAAATCAAATATATACTGGAACAAAGCTGAAAAAAACAAAGCGATTGTTTGTATATAATGGCGTTTTCTTTTCTGGAATAAATGTTACCCTCCTCTTGCACTCTTTAATTCTGACTTTTGAACTAGCGCTATACAAAATTGCTCTATTTGTAAGTAATGAGCCCCTTGTCTAATTTAATGGAAAATATTTTGTGAAAAGAGCACACTGGCTGGTGGGAGACTGAGAAGAATTAACTGGGCGGCATTATTTTCAGAAAAAAACGCTATTAAATAAGCACTGCGTGATTTTACAAAAAAAAAACTTGTGTTTATTTTTTTTTTAAATATTTTTTTGACTGCGCTCTCTCGCAAGCGTAGGTAAATTACGTCTTTAAGATGCGCAAATACTGAAAACAAGCATAAGCATGCGAAAAGCAGGAGAAACAAGTAAGGAAGGCTAAGTTCGGGTGTAACCGAACATAACATACTCAGTTGAGAGCTATGGAGACAAAATATGGAATGTGGTTGTATAACATGTGTATCAAATGAAAGGTATTAAAGAGTATTTTAAGAGAGAATAGGCCATAGTTCTATGGATGAACGCCATTTAGGGATATCGCCATAAAGGTAGACCAGGGTTGACTCTAGAATTTGTTTGTACGATATGGGTATCAAATGAAAGGTGTTACTGAGCATTTTAAGAGGGAGTGGGCCTTAGGTCTATCGGTGGACGCCTTTTCGAGATGTCCCCATTAAGGTGGACCAGGGGTGATTCTATAATGTGTTTGTACGATATGGGTATCAAATGAAAGCTGTTAATGAGTATTTTGAAAAGGAGTGATCCTTAGTTCCATAGGTGGACGCCGTTTCGAGATATCGTCATAAAGGTGGACCAGGGGTGTCTCTAGAATGTGTTTGTACGATATGGGAATCAAATGAAAGGTGTTACTGAGCATTTTAAGAGGGAGTGGGCATTAGGTCTATAGGTGGACGCCTTTTCGAGATATCGCCATTAGGGTGGGCCAGGGGTGACTCTAGAATGTTTGTACGGTATGGGTATCAAACGAAAGGTGTTACTGAGCATTTTAAGAGGGAGTGGGCATGAGGTCTATAGGTGGACGCCTTTTCGAGATATCGTCATTAGGGTGGGCCAGGGGTGACTCTAGAATGTGTTTGTACGATATGTGCATCAACGCCTTTTCGAGATGTCCCCATTAAGGTGGACCAGGGGTGATTCTATAATGTGTTTGTACGATATGGGTATCAAATGAAAGCTGTTAATGAGTATTTTGAAAAGGAGTGATCCTTAGTTCCATAGGTGGACGCCGTTTCGAGATATCGTCATAAAGGTGGACCAGGGGTGTCTCTAGAATGTGTTTGTACGATATGGGAATCAAATGAAAGGTGTTACTGAGCATTTTAAGAGGGAGTGGGCATTAGGTCTATAGGTGGACGCCTTTTCGAGATATCGCCATTAGGGTGGGCCAGGGGTGACTCTAGAATGTTTGTACGGTATGGGTATCAAACGAAAGGTGTTACTGAGCATTTTAAGAGGGAGTGGGCATTAGGTCTATAGGTGGACGCCCTTTCGAGATATCGCCATTAGGGTGGGCCAGGGGTGACTCTAGAATGTTTGTACGATATGGGTATCAAACGAAAGGTGTTACTGAGCATTTTAAGAGGGAGTGGGCATTAGGTCTATAGGTGGACGCCTTTTCGAGATATCGCCATTAGGGTGGGCCAGGGGTGACTCTAGAATGTGTTTGTACGATATGGGTATCAAATGAAAGGTGGTAAGGAGTATTTTAAAAGGGAGTAATCCTTAGTTCTATAGGTGGACGCCTTTTCGAGATATCGCCATAAAGGTGGACCAAGGGTGACTCTAGAATGTTTGTACGATATGGGTATCAAACGAAAGGTGTTACTGAGCATTTTAAGAGGGAGTGGGCATTAGGTCTATAGGTGGATGCCTTTTCGAGATATCGCCATTAGGGTGGGCCAGGGTGACTCTAGAATGTGTTTGTACGATATGGGTATCAAATGAAAGGTGGTAATGAGTATTTTAAAAGGGAGTAATCCTTAGTTCTATAGGTGGACGCCTTTTCGAGATATCGCCATAAAGCTGGACCAAGGGTGACTCTAGAATGTTTGTACGGTATGGGTATCAAACGAAAGGTGTTACTGAGCATTTTAAGAGGGAGTGGGCATTAGGTCTATAGGTGGACGCCTTTTCGAGATATCGCCATTAGGGTGGGCCAGGGTGACTCTAGAATGTGTTTGTACGATATGGGTATCAAATGAAAGGTGGTAATGAGTATTTTAAAAGGGAGTAATCCTTAGTTCTATAGGTGGACGCCTTTTCGAGATATCGCCATTAGGGTGGGCCAGGTGTGACTCTAGAATGTTTGTACGATATGGGTATCAAACGAAAGGTGTTACTGAGCATTTTAAGAGGGAGTGGGCATTAGGTCTATAGGTGGACGCCTTTTCGAGATATCGCCATTAGGGTGGGACAGGGATGACTCTAGAATGTTTGTATGATATGGGTATCAAACGAAAGGTGTTACTGAGCATTTTAAGAGGGAGTGTACATTAGGTCTATAGGTGGACGCCTTTTCGAGATATCGCCATTAGGGTGGGCCAGGGGTGACTCTAGAATGTTTGTACGATATGCGTATCAAACGAAAGGTGTTACTGAGCATTTTAAGAGGGAGTGGACATTAGGTCTATAGGTGGACGCCTTTTCGAGATATCGCCATTAGGGTGGGCCAGGGTGACTCTAGAATGTGTTTGTACGATATGGGTATCAAATGAAAGGTGGTAATGAGTATTTTAAAAGGGAGTAATCCTTAGTTCTATAGGTGGACGCCTTTTCGAAATATCGCCATTAGGGTGGGCCAGGTGTGACTCTAGAATGTTTGTACGATATGGGTATCAAACGAAAGCTGTTACTGAGCATTTTAAGAGGGAGTGGGCATTAGGTCTATAGGTGGACGCCTTTTCGAGATATTGCCATTAGGGTGGGCCAGGGGTGACTCTAGAATGTTTGTACGATATGGGTATCAAACGAAAGGTGTTACTGAGCATTTTAAGAGGGAGTGGACACTAGGTCTATAGGTGGACGCCTTTTCGAGATATCGCCATTAGGGTGGGCCAGGGGTTACTCTAGAATGTTTGTACGATATGGGTATCAAACGAAAGGTGTTACTGAGCATTTTAAGAGAGAGGGGGCATTAGTTCTATAGGTGGACGCCTTTTCGAGATATCGCCATTAGGGTGGGACAGGGGTGACTCTGGTATGTTTTTGTACGATATGGATATCAAATTAAAGGTATTAATGAGGGTTTTAAAAGCGAGTGGCCCTTAGATGTATATGTGAAGGCGTTCTCGTGATATCCACCAAAATGTGGACCAGGTGATCCAGAAAATCATCTGTCGGGTACTGCTAATTTATTTATATATGCAATACCACTAACAGTATTCCTGCCAAGATTCCAAGGGCTGTTGATTTCGCCTTGTAGAACTTTTTCATTTTCTTCTACTTAATATGGTAGGTGTCACACCCATTTTACAAAGATTTTTCCAAAGTTATATTTTGCGTCAACAAACCAATCCAGTTACCATGTTTCATCCCTTTTTTCGTATTTGGTATAGAATTATGGCATTTTTTTCATTTTTCGTAATTTTCGATATCGATAAAGTGGGCGTGGTTATGGTCAGATTTCGCCCATTTTTTATACCAAGAAAAAGTGAGCTCAGGTAAGTACGTGGGCTAAGTTTAGTAAAGATATATCGGATTTTGCTCAAGTTATTGTGTTAATGGCCGAGCGGAAGGACAGACAGTCGACTGTGTATAAAAACTGGGCGTGGCTTCCATCGATTTCGCCCATTTTCACAGAGAACAGTTACCGTCATAGAATCTATGCTCCTACCAAATTTGAGAAGGATTGGTAAATTTTTGTTCGACTTATGGCAATAAAAGTATTCTAGACAAACTAAATGAAAATGGGCGGAGCCACGCCCATTTTGAAATTTTCTTTTATTTTTGTATTTTGTTGCATCATATCATTACTGGAGTTGAATTTTGACTTAATTTACTTATATACAGTAAAGATATTAAATTTTTTGTTAAAATTTGAATTTAAAAAATTTTTTTTTTAAAAAGTGGGCGTGTTCTTAATCCAATTTTGCTAATTTTTATTTAGCACATATAGAGTAATAGTAGTAACGTTCCTGCCAAATTTCATCATGATATCTTCAACGACTGCCAAATTACAGCTTGCAAAACTTTTAAATTACCTTCTTGTAAAAGTGGGCGGGGCCACGCCCATTGTCCAAAATCTTACTAATTTTCTATTCTGCGTCATAACGTCAACCTATCTACCAAGTTTCGTCGCTTTATCTGTCTTTTGTAATGAGTTATCGCACTTTTTCGGTTTTTCGAAATTTTCGATCCTGATTATTTTGATATATGGAAGTCTATATCTATCTCGATTCCTTTATATATGTACAACCAACCGTTATCCAATCAAACTTAATATACTCTGTGAGCTCTGCTCAACTGAGTATAAAAACAAAGAATTTAAACAGAAAATTTTAATACAAAACCTTTTTTTTTGTATTTGAAATATAAACAAGAGACATGAGCCAGCAAAAAATATAGCAGAAAATATAATTCCAGTGTAAACAAAACCAAAAAAACAATTATAATAAATTTTGTTTTGAAACTTTTATAATTTAGATAAAATTTAGGAAAACAAAAAAAAGTTCATTTGCGTGTATATTTTCTTGAAATACCCGCGTTCTTAAAGAATCACACATAACTTCAACAATGAAGTATCAAAATTATTTGAGTACAATTAGAAGAAAAACAAATTACGAATAAAAGATGCAACGTGAACAAATCCAGAAATAACGCAAACGAAGTTTTTTTTGTATTTTTATACCTTTCATGAACATGAAATGGTATATTAACTTTGGTCCGATGTTTGTAACGTTGAGAAATATAGAAGATAGACTCACCATTAAGTATACCGAATTGATCAGGGCGACGAACTGAGTTCATATAACCATGTCCGTCTGTCTGTTTGAACGCAAACTAGTCCCTCAAATTTTGAGATATCTCAAAGAAATATGTCACAAGGATGTATTTTTGTATTATATTAGACATTTGTCGGATCCGGTAGGATCGGACTATTATAACATATATCTCCCATACAACCGATCGTTCAGATAAGACGATTTTGGTCATTCCTGCCGCAATTTAGAAAGTATAAACTTGAAACTCGGTGATATATATTCCAATATATCATATAAGATATCCTGAAAAAATTACTTTGATCGGAACTATATATAGTATATATCCCATACAACCGATCGTTCAGATAGAAAGATTTTTGGCAATTTCTCTCTTAATTTCCAATATAAAAATGTTAAACTTGGTGATATTTATTCTAATATATCATAGAAGATTTCATGAAAAAATAATTTCAATCGGAGCTATATATAATGTATATCCCATACAACCGATCGTTCAGATAGAAAGATTTTTAGCAATTTCTTCTTTAATTTCCAATATAAAAACGTGAAACTTGGTGATATATATTCTAATATATCATAGAAGATTTCCTGTAAAAATCATTTCGATCGGAGCTATATATAATATATATCCCATACAACCGATCGTTCAGATAAGGGGGTTTTTGCCATTTTTTATTTTATATTTTATCTTAAATATCGTTTAGGTAAGTACATCTGTTCACTATATATTTCTTATCTTATACATCCGATTATTTGGAGATTACTAACGATATAAGATTATTGTTCAGCCCCATTCATGAAAGGTTTGAAGTCTTCGGCACAGCCGAAGACAGCCCCGTCCTTACTTGTTTTTTTTTTTTTAATTTTGTTTTATTCAATTTTATGCAGAGCGCTTATACTTGTGCGAGCCCACAAGACCAATCTCTCATGCAGAGCAAACTTTTGTGTTATTTCAGTTGAGCGTGAGTGAGCTCACGTAGTCAGCGTTGACAGATTGACGACGCCGTCGTCATTTTGATGATTTTCAACTAAAATGACGATTGGACGATTTTGTAATGAAAAATGACGATTTAAGACTGCCTCTAACGTTTCCGAGCAAGAACTCAAATTTAAACAAGATTTTATTATTTTTTATAGTGAACTGTGTGATCAAATTAAAAAGCGTTTTGATTTTAACAATGTTGTACTACAAAACTTAAGTTTCATGGATCGCAAAGAAGTTGTTCTTCTTGCAACATTTTTCACACATAATCGATCAGAAAATTGTGCGGGACATTGTTAAGACATATGTTGAAGACATTTCTAAGCTTCCTCCAGAAGTTTTTTGGAAAACTATTTCTACTATCAAAAGAGCTGACTCTACTTTTAAACGCTGCTTTCGTTGCAGATGTAATGTGCTTGTCATGCTCATCAGCAAATGTAGAACGAATTTTTCTAAAATAAATTTAAACCAAATAAAAATCAGAAAGCGTCTGAAAACTGTTACATTAAAAGGAATAGTGCTGGTTCAAGATTACAATTTTTGTTGTTATATCGGCCTACTGACTTGTAAGATCGCTTGTTTGAATCGAGCTCAAGGCCTAACAATAATTATTTTATATTATTATTGTGATGATAAATTTTTTCTTAAATGAAAAAATTGTTTTTTTTTTTTCTATTATGATTTAAAAAATGTTTCATTTATGAAAAATTTATCACAACAATAATAAGATAAAATAATTATTGTTAGGCCTGGAGCTCAAAATTATTTAAAATTAAATAAGTTTTCCTGTCATAATATTGAACCGCAAATAAAAATGCTAAAAAAATGAACGCGAAGATGTTTAACTAAGAAATGAAATTGACTGAAAACAAGTACCTTTTATATGTAATACAAAAGTTATCTTTTAAGACGTTTTTGTTGTTTATAAAATAAAACGAAATGAATTAAAAAGGTTTTTATATGTTTTATGTGGCAACAAGAAATAACAACCAAAGACAATTTTCAGGAAAGAGCTTTTAAAGATAATATAGTTGATTATTTTTTCATAATTTGTTTTCTCGGCGTATACAATCGTATGGCCCCTGGTAATAGCCCAATTTCGTCCTAACTCGACTTTGGTTGTTACTGGTTGTTGCCATAGATATGACGATTTTTGACGATTTTTTGGGCGGCGTTTGAAGACAAGTTTTGTGTTCTTTATTTTGATTTGTTGCTCTAACTAGTCTGATTACATTGCAGACGGCGACTACAGACCACAACCACAATATAGCAAAGCTTTACGAAAACCGTAGCCACCAAATGTTGGCTACTTGATTACATTGAACGCGGCAGCCACAAATAAAAATTATGGCAAACAGTAGCGAAAGTTTTAGACAAAATTATTAATGATGTTAAAAAAGTACAAATGAATGTTTTCAACTGATTTTATATAAACAAATTGGTTTAATCTATCGACAGCGGCGTGTGTAATTGTTTGTCGTGCTCCCCTGTCGCGCTGAAAATAATGGCATTCATAAAAACATGTGTAAAAATAATTTGACAGATGTCGCTTTGTAGCCGTTGTAGTCAATGTAATCAGACCTAATACGTCAGCATAATAAGTTTGATTGTTTTAAGGGGCGGTGGGTTGAAGGACGATATCACAAAGAGTTTAAACTCGCTTCGCTCCCTTGTGCTCATTCACGTAGCTGTTCTCTGCTTTTGTTTACTCTTTTTCAAACACTTCATATGATAAGCACTACGGCAATTCGCTGATAACGCATAGCAAAATCAAAAAAATTGGTACTTAACGTTTTATACCCCAGTGTTACTTGTTTTTACTTAAAAAACAAACCAAAATCGACTACGACAAAAATATGTGAGTGTAAGTCGAAATTCTTTGAATAAATTAGTATCCGCCCGTCTGTTCATTTCTCCAACCGTCATTGGTGCTCCCGAATTTATGGAAAGCGCAGTAACTTATCAGGCTCAATCGCAAAAAAGAGTTTTATGTATGGGAAAATATCGAGTTTTCCCTTACCAAGGGAACATCGGTTGGCGAAAAAAGCCGGCCAAGTGCATTTCGTGTGACTGTCGTTACTCATTATGCGACGTGTCAAATCAATATCGCCGAGCAACCTCTCATATCATTTCACTGTACCCGTAAAACTTACGGCTTACGCAGATGACGTTGCAATTGTCATAAGTGGAAAGTGCCTTCCAACGATTAGTTCTTTGATGGATCGGGCGCTTCGGGGCATCTAATGTCGGGTTGAAAGTCAATGCGGAGAAGACGGATATGGTCTTGTTTACAAAGAGGTAAAAGGTCCCAAATTGAACCAGGCCTAAGTACAAAATATCTAGGAATCATCCTAGACATTAAGCTGTCATGGAAGCTCAACGTGGAGGAGAGGGTCAAGAAGGACTCAACGGCACTTAATGCAAGTAACAGAATGCTGAGGTGTACGTGGGGCTTATCGCCCTCTCTTTCTCATTGCGTTTTTAAGCGATTGTAAGCCCTATTCTATACTAGTTCTTGTTTTGTGGAAAGCCACACATAAAACAACATAACTCAAAAAATTAGAAGGGGTATGCAGACTATCGGGAGCCCTGAAAACAACCCCGACGGCTGCACTGTATGCCATTCTGCACATTCCACCTGTAGACCTGGTAGCAAAGAACACAGCATTAACAACTGCAACCTGCATAGAGGTGGACGGTTGGCGCAAGGGTGCGCAAATGGCGGACGAGGCGATACATGTGTACACAGATGGTTCCAAAGTAGTGGAAGGAGTAGGGTCTGCGTTATACTGTGCTGATCCGGAAATAAGCAGATCCTACAGGCTTCCGGATTACTGTAGCGTTTTCCAAGCGGAAATATTAGCCGTAACTAAAGCAGTGGAAACCGTGGAAGAGAATAGCTTAAGCTGCAACCGTGTTAACTTTTATATTGACAGTCAAGCAGCAATTAAGGTAATAATCTCGCATAGCACAGCATCTAAATGCGTGTTAGAGTGTAAGCAGTCTCTGGAGAGAATCGGGACATGGAGAAACATACATCTATATGGGGACCGAGGGCATATGGGAATAGATGGGAATGAAAAAGCGGATGAACTAGCTAAAAAGGGCGCATACCTTGAAGCTTACTCCGTAGACGTCCCAATTAGACTGGGCGAGATAAAGCGAAGGCGAGAGGTGTACATGATCGACCAAGCGGGGAAGGCGTGGGTTCAAGCGCGGGGCTGTAAAGTGTCGAAGATTATGTGTAGGTCTTACAACCTTAGACTAACAAAGTTGCTTCTATCATTAAAAAGAGAGGACTGTAGACTCATGACGGGTATTCTGACTGGACACTGCCTTCTGGCGTTACATGCTTTTAAATTAGGCTTGGTCAGTGATAGCAAATGTAGGAAGTGCGGGTTGGAGGAGGAAATGGTCGAGCACGTCCTGTGCTCTTGCCAGGCTAAGACTCCAGCTATTAAGAGCGATATAGCTGTCAGATCTAGAAGCAGCAAGTGGCTTCTAGTATTTGCTAAGAGGACGGAGTTATTTTATAATATAGGTTCTGGTTTTTCAGTTTGTTCGGTAAAACAAACTTCTGGTAACACTACGGACTCAATCAGTCTATGGGACCTCCTCATGGACCGGCCAGTTCAACCTAACCTACTCCGAACTTACGTGAAAGGTCCATTCTGGCTTCCTTTCACGGCTTTTTTCATTTAATTGTTGTTAAGGAGCTTGCGCTGTTCTTGGCGTCCTCAGATCCTTGCTCGACTCCAAATAATGTCACTTGCCTGCAGATCTGCTTCCCGAGTTAAAAAAAAAAGATGGCGTCGTCGGACATCATATAATCACTTGCTATTCGTATAGCTTGGACGTCGTTAAGGTGCTAATATAACTTTTGGTTGGAAAGTTGAAATCCGTTCCACTCTGCAGCTCCTTCTCCTGCGCCTTCAATACTGGGCGATATTCGCATTCCTCTAATTGCATAAACTTGCTCACCGGCCGCTCTAAAGTGCTCCTTCAAAAGTTATTTTGACTCGAAGTATACTCCTATATTCTTCAGATGGAGATTTGAGGTGATTTAGTAATATTCAATGGTAAGGACTATCACATTCACAGCCTGCTTTGGGCTCAACGCTACCACTTCTGGCTTATTTCTAAACATCTCTAGCCTTATATTCGTCCTACATAATGCTTGGAGCATATCCAGTTTCTTGGCCTTTACTACAACATAAAAGTAATATGCGAGGCCGACATTTTGTGTGGCACCTGGGAGATTCAGTTTCAGCACACTATCATACATCGCATTCTATAGAGTTGGCCTTGGGGTATTTTCCTTTCTTGCTTCTTCTTGATATAATCAACAACTTTATGATCGTCTTCTATGGCTATAGCGCCCGGTTTCCTGCATTTAAACTCGTTGCATACCTGCGAGGTCCTCGTTATGTTAAGTCCAGAAATTTTGTGTCCGAAAATAATTTCTAACCTGGGACCTTTGGTCTTAATTGTGATGGTGTGGAGAACAATGTCCATAGACTTTCTTTTAGAATACGCATACTGACAGTTGCAGTGCGTAAATTTTAAGTTTTGCGACAAATTGATTGAACCTACATATGTACATGTGTTATTCCGACTGCAAAAAGCATCTCAGGCATGCTAAGGCAGATGGACTAATCTTATCACGTTTTTAATGGTGGCCGCCGTGGTGTGATGGTAGCGTGCTCCGCCTCCGCCTACCACAAGTTTTTTTAATTAGAAGAAATTTTTTCTAAACGGGGTCGCCCCTCGACAGTGTTTGGCAAGCACTCTGAGTGTGTTTCTGCCATTAAAAGCTTTTCAGCGGAAATTTATCGGCCGTTCGTAGTCGGCATAAAAACAAGTAGGTCCCATCCCGCCAGTTTGTAGAGATAATTAAAAAAGGAGCACGACGCGAATTGAAAGAGAAGCTCGGCATAAAATCTCTTCGGAGGTTATCGCGCCTTACATTTATTTATTTATTTAATACAGTTGAATTGTTTTTGAAGCCACTACCAAGGGTTGATCCTCTTTGGAAAACTTTCCTTAAGTATTTTTAATATTACTCGTCCAGTGACTTGAAACGAAAGGCGCCTGGCATCCGGGCAGGGCCACCATACCGATCTCAACCTAAAATACCGCATATTTTTGGAACCGTAGTCGTATTTGTGGGTCGATTTTTGTGTACATCAGTAGCTTTCTTACCTAGATGAAGTTTGTTATCGAAGTTGGATGAGCGAATGATCGATTGGAAGCAAAACTTTCTAATTGAGAAACTTGTTTCTAAATTTTCGATGTTGCTTTGCTCGGGACTTGAACCCAGAATCTTCGGTGGGATAGACGGAGTACGCCACCACCACACCACGGCGGCCGCCGAATTTGGACACTTACATCATTCTAATTAAGTCATTCGTCTTCAACTAAAACTGCAAATGGGTATAAAATATCCTTTGGAACTATATTTGGCGTGTTTAGCTAATTTATTTTTATAATTTTTTTCATGTGCTTTCAAACTGTCTGTGCGCTATTTAGTAAATGTAAAAAACGTGTGATAATTGTCAATTTAGTAGCTCTCACACCCTGAGTGCATAATTCCAGTTAGTTATACAAAATCAACTCAGTGTGACGGTTCTAATTTCAAACGGCAACAAAAAACGCATTTCGCGCACAGACACATACATACAAAACATTACAAAAACAATAATTGTGTAAATGTGTGTAGTTTTTTTAACCAATACAAATACAACAAACAATTAAAATTAGTCACTTAAATTTAGCAAAATTTAACGCTTATCGGCAGCGCGTCAAAATATTTACTTCATTAATTGTTGTTAAATATAATAGCGTGCTGCTACAACAACAACATAAGCGTTATTTTTCTTACATTACACAAAAGGTTATGCCAAATATAGCACACGACCTTAAAATAAAACAAAACTCCATTGCAACAACAACAATGTCAACAACATTAATAAATACAAATGGGGATGGTGGCTCCTCCACTTTTAATTCGGCCACAAACATCAACAGAAATACGAAAGCGGATGGTGGTGGTGGTGTTGGAGATGGTAGCGGTGGCGTGGGTAGTGGTATATCAGCTGTCGCGGTGCCAAGTCAGTGGGATGCGGCACATCAGAATGGCGCACATGTAGCTGAGATACCCCCACATGCCTATAAACGAAAGTTGGATCACAGGTAAGTGGGTTTTGGATTGAGAAAATTTTGAATTTTAGATTGTAAAACATAAACAAGATGAACATATCGACCTATCTTAATAGAAAGGGCGTCGTATACCAGCGAAATCATCAATTAGGTGACATCTGAGGAGATTGATTAAAAACTATTACAAAAAATTATTTTTTGGACATAAGAGATTTACATTTAATTCAAATTAATCCCCTTTCAAAATTCGCAAACGACAAATGGTTAACTCTGATATAGCATACATCTGAATCTATATTACAGTTTGCCAATCTAACTCCTTTGCAAACTCTGCAAAGCAAATAAATTAAGTCTAATTCACGTCTTTTCTGACAGGAAATTTATTTTTTCATTTACAACCTATTTAACCGGTCTCCTCAGTTACGACTCAGATAATGACTTCGCTGAGGTGCAATCTTATTAACAGAATGTATGAGACACGTCCTTGTTAAAAAAACGTTTGACCTTTTTATTAGGATAGGTCGACATGTGTATTCAGAAAACATAAAAGGTACAAAGCGAACTCTGAAACAAATACCAAAAAGAGTGATATACACCCAAACCACAAATGTGGCACAACACTAAACCAATCCAATAAAACTGCTTTAAAATATATTTAGAATTGAGGTCTCTATACTTTGAACGGGATGTGATAAGCATCATTTTGTTATTATGTAAGCACATTTTTAATGATTATTTGAAAAGTAGAACACAAGTTTACATCTCAATATCTATGCTTTTTGATCAGCACCCATTGTCAGCCAAAAAATTTTAGCAAAAAGTTGAATGCATTGTTGAACAGCTTTGTTTACAGCCTGAGCCCAACGTCATAAAGTCAGTTATAGTGCGGGGCTCGAGCCTCGCTGGCGATATTGAAGGGAATACATTTGCAGATGAGATGGCTAGGAAAGGTTCTGAAATGGACATAAGTGAAGCGGACAGCGGGTTATCTACTGAGGAAAATTAGATAAGGGCAGTGTACTGGCTGTGTACCAACCAGAATGGTTGCGAGGACTCAAGGTCCTTGTGACCATGTTTGGATAGGAAAGCAACAGGATTCCGTCTCAAGCTACATAAATAAGTCTGCAGTGAGAATACCTACGGGTTTCATCACCGGTTATTTCTCTATGCACCAATGCACCGGCGGTGACGCACACCAACAACAAGGTCCCTCTTACGAGCAGATGGCTTAGATTTCTAAGCGTACGGTTTTTTGAAAGTCTAGCGGAGGTTGGGAAAGTTGATCATTCACTTAGGTTCGTCAGCGAAAGCAAGCGGTTCGTTGAGGATCATTTGAAATTAATCTGGTTGGACGAATGTGCTTCCACCCGGCATTTGATGAGGGCGCTCACAGTTAACAAAATTGTCTCTGAGTGGAAGTGTGGGAAATTCCCACCCACGCTCTCTTAACCTTACATAGCCTAACGTAAAATTTAGGCGAACTCGCTTCCAGCCTTATTACACTTATTTTTGCAAAAGTTTTTAATCAGCGACTTATGCCATTAAAGCCTTACTAAAAATTGATTTTTAATGATTGCCGCAATTTATCATCATTTAAGGTTAATTTAAGGCAAAAGGCTTATTAATAATCAAACCTTGATTATTTACTTTATCAAAAACTTAGTTTCGATTAATCACAAATCAAGTTTCGATTAATCACAAATAATCACTACTCGAATAATAACATTTCGATAATTAAAAACATTATTAATTTAATTGATCTTAAGAAAAAGTTTCAGACTTCAATTATTAATATTTAAATTTATTTTATTATTCATAATATCATTAGTCAATCATTTTAAATAATTCAAACATTTTTTTAGTTAAAATTGTAGTTTAATGAATTAAGCACACATCCCTAACATCCAGTTAAAAACATTATTTGGTTGTCCCTATGCATACGGAAAGTTTTATATAAAATTTTTCGGTATTTTACAGCTGTTTTTATTTGAAAAAAAAATAATAATATTTTCAGATGTGCGAATTTCATCATAAGCTTCAAATTTTGCTAATTAAAAATAAAGTACACATATTGTGCCTATCTATGTGTTCAAAGCAGGCATGCTTAACGAACGAAACGATATCATTTCGTTACGATAATCAACGCTAATAAACGAAACGAAGTAACGAAATGATATCATTTCGTTCGTTAAGCATGCCTGGTTCAAAGCATTAGTGATGAGTCATTTTGTATTAATTTACGTGCCAGTTGTTGAATGAGTACTTCTCCCACCTTAGATATTTAAGTACTTTATTTAGCCGGCTGTTGGCATAAGAGAAACGTTTTACATTTTATCACATCACATTTCACAAAATTTAATTTCCAGGGCACTTGTAAAAGGCTAAAGATTTAATATTAACGATTGAATCTTAAAGACCTAATTTTTTAGACATAATACTCAAAACTTACGATTAACAATTAAAGATTTAAAATTAAAGATACAAAATTAAATTAAAAAATTAAGGGTAAATATTAAAGATTAAATATTAGGGATTGAAGATCAAATATTAAAATACAAAGATCAAACTTCGCATATTAAAGATTAAGTACTATAAGTTAAATATTGAAGATTAAACATTTTAATTTGAAATAAAATATTGGACACCAAAGATTAAAAATTTGAAAATAAAAGTGCTAATATTCAACATTTACAATTAAAGCTTAAACATCAAAGAGAGAAAAATTAAAAGCTACAGACCTTAGTTTAAAACTATTAATTCAATATTGAATATCAATATGTTTAGATTAAAGATTTAATATTTAGTATTACAAATAAATAAAAAAAAAAGCAAGATTAGGATTAAAGACTTAAGCCAAAGATTAAAAAGTCGACCAGGTGCAGTCATAAGTTCCTGAAGATGACTTCACATTAAAGTCGAAATATCGGCAAGACAAACCATTCGACAAATATATATACATTGTTTAAACACATTTGCTGTATTTTAATAAACATATGTATATATTGGCCTAAAGATTAAAAATAGTAAATCAGTTTTCAATAATGGTTTATTTAGGTTTACAGCTTATATACTCATTATATAATTGTTAGACCTTATAGACTAAAAAAATTTAATATTGATGTTGAATAATTCAATTAAATGATAATAAGTTTTAGAAATATTGTAACGAATTTAGTGCAATTCCGCTTATTTGCAACCTTCAGCTAACGTTCGAATCACTAAACTGTTGAATAAATAACTCCAATATTCAATAATGCAAAATTGTCTTTATTAGACTACTTTCACAATAACACTTCTACTTCTCGACAGATAGCGTGCTTAAATCAAACTGATTCGTCGTGCCTCAGCTGGTGCTGCTTTTATACTCTTTGGTTTCCTCTTTGACATATTTCTAGGCGTTTCTCTTTCTAGAATTTGCTACTTGTTTACGAGCTATAAAATTACCAGCTACAACTTCATATGCACGTTATGGCTTCTCATATGCGCGTGTATATGTGAGTGATACTTCCACCGATGATTGCCTACTTTTGGGAGTATCTCATATATATGCATGTGTTTGTACGTTCCTCTCCGCTGCTTGTATGGACATATGTGAAGACATAATGATTGATTTGTTTATGTGCATACAAGTCACTGCTTAGTATCGGCTTAGTGATGATAGTATCCCTTAGTGTTGCTAATATTCGTCACAATATTATCAAATATTAAAAAATAACTCAAGATTAACGATGAAGCATCAAATAATTAAATAAATAGTAAAGACACAGTGAAATTAAAGATTATAGATTAAAGATATGTAAAGAATTAAAACTAAAAGATTAAAGATTTTTTATTTCAATGGCGTTAATCTTCGACGCCAAATAAATAATAAAATTAAATTTAACACTAAGGATTAAAGGCCAAAGATTTTAACTTAAGAGTTCAATATTCAAAACGTAGATAAGTTCAACTATAAAAATAAAGTTCAAGGGCGTACGATGTCGAATATTATAGACTAAAAATTAAAGTTTAAATATCTTAAATTTCTAAGATATGAGTTTTTATTAAAGAGTTACGATAAAGTTGAAAGTTTTACGAATTAAAATTAATTTTGCATATCATGTGCTAGATGATTAGGGACTAACACTAATGATTGGTTAATGTGAAATATTAAATATCACAGAAACAAGGCTGAGGATTGAAGAATAAAGATTAAATATTTAATTGATTGGCATGGATTCAAAGTTAGGGAGCAATATTTAAAGACTAAAAATTTAATTTCAATATAAATGAATCAAAAGGAAGTAGCTAATATTTCCAAAAAGGAAGAGATTGTGTTAATGTCATGGGTCATGGGTCCTAGAGGTTCTAGCAACAACCTATTCCAAAATCCAAACTTATCATGACTGCCTCTTTTCTTAAGGATCTGAGCCAGTTTTCCACGCGAGCAATGAAATACGTCGGTCTTCCATGACATCGATGATAGGAAAATGCGATCATGGGGAAAATGCTTGTCGCCTCCACTCTAAAACTTGTAATGAGCACTTAGGGAGACTATTAGCAACAAAAGAGCTCGGCATAGTATTCAGAAACGTTTAATAAACTGGCAGTGCTAGTGAAGCAGACTTTAGTTATAAGGAATATTATTTTCAATTTCTATGTTGTTAGTTTTTTTCTAGCCCGATTGCAAAAGATTGCAACTAATATACCATGTAGATAGGCTTATTTGGAAACGTTCAATAAAAAAGGAAAAAAGCTCATTGTTATGCTTGGTTTTTACTGGACCACAGATATGGCCATATCATGAAAACGGCTTGTCAAACACCGTCAAATGCGTTTGAATTCCATCATGACTACAAAAGACAACAATAAGTTAAAACGAGATTTGCCCAACGTCATGGCGAATTTGATATTAAAATTTCACTTTGATCTTATAAAAACCAAGTCTAATATTATGTTAATATCATGAAATGAAATTAGTTGTCACTTGAGTAAATGCTTGGCGGTCGCCGTGTTGTGGCGGTAGCGTGCTTCACCTTACACACCGAGGATCCTGGATTCACACCCCGGGCAAAGCAACATCAAGAAACAAGTTTTTTCAATTAGAAGAAAGTTTTTATAAGCGGGGTCAAGCACAAGCAAGCACTCCGAGTGTATTTTTGCCATGAAAAGTTTCGCAGTGAAAACTCATCTCGTTCGGCGTCGGCATAAAACATGTAGTTCTCGTCCCGCCAATTTGTAGGAAAAATTAAAAGGAGCACGACGCAAATTAGAAGAGAAGCTCGGCCTAAAATCTATTCACAGTCTATTCGCGCCTTACATATATTGTTTTTTTTTTTATTTTTTAAGTAAATTCTTTACAACTCTTTGAACTTGTCTGCGATAGAAAAGTTGTCATTAAAACTTTAACAATGAGTCAACAGAACACAAAATATAAGAAAGAAAAGTTGGAGAAAACTACGGAAAGGTGTTTCAAAGTCAAATGATAAAGATGAAAGTGAGCAAGTAATTAAATTTAGAAAGTTTTTTTATCGTTTTAGTTTATGAATAAAGTTTTATTCACACCCTAGAAAAAATTATATGAGCTAATATGTTAAACTAAGGCACTGCAGCATGTATTACGTTGTTTCATAAAAATTAGCAACTATCTTACTTCATTTTGGATGTATTTATAATTCTGCTGGCAAACTTAAATCACTCGTTATTTATTTGAAATTAAGTAATTTCGTGATCATACTCAGACCAAGTCGAGTTTAGTTAGTTTATTGATGGATTAAGATTGCAATCAAAACAAGTACGGAAGGCTAAGTTCGGGTGTAACCGAACATTACATACTCAGCTGAGAGCTTTGGAGACAAAATAAGGGAAAATCAGTATGTAGGAAAATGAACCTAGGATAACCCTGGAATGTGTTTGTATGACATGTGTATCAAATGAAAGGTGTTAATGAGTATTTTAAAAGGGAGCGGGCCTTAGTTCTATAGGTGGACGCCTTTTCGAGATATCGTTATAAAGGTGGACCAGGGGTGACTCTAGAATTTGTTTATACGATATGGGTATCAAATGAAAGGTGTTAGTGAGTATTTTAAAAGGGCGTGGGCCTTAGTTCTATAGGTGGGCGCCTTTTCGAGATATCGCCATAAAGATGGACCAGGGGTGACTCTAGAATTTGTTTATACGATATGGGTATCAAATGAAAGATGTTAATGAGAATTTTAAAAGGCGTGGGCTTAGTTTTATAGGTGGACGCCTTTTCGAGATATGGCCATAAAGGTGGACAAGGGGTGACTCTAAAATTTGTTTGTACGATATGGGTATCAAATGAAAGGTGTTAATGAGTATTTTAAAAGCGCGTGGGCCTTAATTCTATAGGTGGACGCCTTTTGAGATATCGCCATAATGGTAGACCAGGGGTGAGTCTAGAATTTGTTTGTACGATATGGGTATCAAATGAAAGGTGCTAATGAGTACTTTAAAAGGAAGTGGGCCTTAGTTCTATAGGTGGACGCCTTTTCGAGATATCGCCAAAAAGGTGGACCAGGGATGACTCTAGAATGCGTTTGTACAATATGGGTATCAACCGAGAGGTGTTAATGAGTATTTTAAACGGGAGTGGGCATTATTTCTATGGGTGGACGCCTTTTCGAGATATAGCCATAAAGGTGGACCAGGGGTGACTCTAGAATTTGCTTGTACGATATGGGTATCAAATGAAAGGTGTTAATGAGTATTTTAAAAGCGCGTGGGCCTTAATTCTATAGGTGGACGCCTTTTGAGATATCGCCATAATGGTAGACCAGGGGTGAGTCTAGAATTTGTTTGTACGATATGGGTATCAAATGAAAGGTGTTAATGAGTATTTTAAAAGGGAGCGGGCCTTAGTTCTATAGGTGGACGCCTTTTCCAGATATCGCCATAAAGGTGGACCAGGGGTGACTCTATAATGTGTTTGTTGTTTGTTGGGTATCAAATTAAAGGTATTAATAAGGGATTTAAAAGGGAGTGGTGGTAGTTGCATATGTGAAGGCGTTTTCGAGATATCGACCAAAATGTGGACCAGGATGACCCAGAACATCATCTTTCGGGTACCGCTAATTTATTCATATATGTAATACCGCGAACAGTATTCCTGCCATGATTCCAAGGGCTTTTGATTTCGCGCTGCAGAACTTTAATTTTCTTCTACTTAATATGGTAGGTGTCACACCCATTTTACAAAGTTTTTTTCTAAAGTTATATTTTGCGTCAATAAACCAATCCAATTACCATGTTTCATCCATTTTTTCATATTTGGTATAGAATTATGGCATTTTTTAATTTTTCGTAATTTTCGAAATCGAAAAAGTGGCACGGTCATAATCGGATTTCGGCCATTTTTTATACCAAGATAAAGTGAGTTCAGATAAGTACGTGAACTGAGTTTAGTAAAGATATATCGATTTTTGCTGAAGTTATCGTGTTAACTGCCGAACAGAAGGACAGACGGTCGACTGTGTTTGAAAACTGGGCGTGACTTCAACCGATTCCGCCATTTTTCACAGAAAACAGTTATCGTCCTAGAATCTAAACCCCTACGAAATTTCACAAGGATTGGTAAATTTTTGTTCGACTTATGGCATTAAAAGTATCATAGAAAAATTAAATGAAAAAGGGCGGAGCCACGCCCATTTAGAAATTTTCTTTTATTTTTGTATTTTGTTGCACCATATCATTACTGGAGTTGAATGTTGACATAATTTATTTATATACTGTAAAGATATTAAATTTTTTGTTAAAATTTGACTTAAAAAAAAAATTTTTTTTAAGTGGGTGTGGTCCGATTTTGCTAATTTTTATTAAGCATACATATAGTAATAGGAGTAACGTCCCTGCCAAATTTCATCATGATATCTTCAACGACTGCCAAATTACAGCTTGCAAAACTTTTAAATTACCTTCTTTTAAAAGTGGGCGGTGCCACGCCCATTGTCCAAAATCTTACCAATTTTCTATTCTGCGTCAGAAGGTCAACCCACATACCAAGTTTCATCGCTTTATCCGTCTTTGGCAATGAATTATCGCATTTTTTCGGTTTTTCGAATTTTCGATATCGAAAAAGTGGGCGTGGTTATAGTCCGATATCGTTCATTTTAAATGTAGATCTGAGATGAGTGCCCAGGAACCTACATACCAAATTTCATCAAGATACCTCAAAATTTACTCAAGTTATCTTGTTAACGGACGGACGGACGGACGGACATGGCTCAATCAATTTTTTTTTCGAAACTGATGATTTTGATATATGGAAGTCTATATCTATCTCGATTCCTTTATACCTGTACAACCAACCGTTATCCAATCAAAGTCATTATACTCTGTGAGATCTGCTCAACTGAGTATAATAACCAGACAATTTTTATCATGTAACTTGAAAGGTAAACGAAGCAAAAATTATAAAACAGAACCACAGCTTTTTTTTTTTGTTGAAGTTAGCACTCTAAGGCCAGGTTTTTCAGTAGTTGGTTAAGCTAAGCTTAAACTAAGTTTGCTTAATCTCTAGTCAAATTTAAACTACTGAGCAGTTTTTCAGTCACAGTTTAAGGCCGCCTTTGGGATAGCCCTTTTCTTTATGGCAACATTGGTTTTTTATTATCTATATATAATTTGTCAATAAAACAGCTGGATTTTGCATACCCAACAAACATTTTAAAGATATTTCTCCAGCGCAATTTATATCTAGTTCTGGAGGTGATATCCAACATCATTAACTAGTTATTCTTAAACCAGATAGTTCGCAAGTTGATATCCAACTTCATTCTCCAATCACTATGTAACCTTTGGGAAATTTTGTAAAATTTATAGTTCTCGAATTTATCTCCAACGTCATTAGCATTTTCCAATTATTATCAACCTTTGGGAGATTTTGAGAAATGTACAGTTCTCAAATGGATATTCAACACGTTTCTCCTGTTGATATCCTACATTGCATATCGAGTTGAGGTGAAGTTGAAAAAAAATCTCGAAGGTGGTACCACCAAAGCAAACAGCTATTTATTGTGAGAAATAAACACCTTATTGATAGCAGTAATGAAGCTTAATTTATCAAAAAAAAATCACATATATATTTTATTTTATTTTCGCGAAAATACTGTAGTATTGGAATCTTACACTTGAGTGCAGTCAAAGAACCACAAGTTGGGAACTATCATTTTTCAACTCAATAGCATTTTTCGCTTTATAGAAAAGTCCCTCTTTTGCTGAGTATGCTGATTCTCAAGTTGAGCTACTGTTTCCTAACAACTCTTAAGATTTTAGAGGTATGCTAGTTATCAATATGAGCTCTAATGGTGCTCAAGCCCAAATGCTTGTTGGGTTAATTCGACGCCATTTCGAACGAACGCAAATCACTGATAGGTTAACTAAAGTTTAACCCTGCTCAGCTTAAACTTCAGTTAAAGTATACTGAAAGACTGCAGAATAAGTTTAAGCGTAGTTTAACTTCCAAACTGAGTTGAACTTGTACCGAAAAACTGGGCCTAAATGTGCTATAAGTATTCACTTATTAGCTTAAAGAAACTTTTCATATCTGAAGCCCATAATCAGTGCTGCTCAAAATTTTGTATACTGTAGTGCACATAACAATATCTGTACAAAATTGTATATACGCTGAAATTTTTTTATATTTAAAAAATAACAATGAAATTTTTAAATGATCAAAAAGCTCAAAGGCTTTAATATTTCGATTCCTTAAAACATTTCGTAAATCGATATATCATCACAATACTTAAAGGCAATTCAACTTAATTCTCAAGATCCAGCACGACAACTTCACTCGGCACCGCTTGATATTTATTTGTATTGTTGTTGTCATTAATATGGCATTCGGATCATCTTTTTTTAAATGCTTGAATTATAACCGGATTTACAGCTTAGGAATTGTGGTAAAAAACTGAATCTAAAAAGACAGAGCTACGTACATTTCTTAAAATTTTAATCAATGTTGCTGGGAGCCAATATTGTGAGGAATATTACCATCTCTAAGCTGGTACTAAGTAAATGCACAACAACAAAAACATTAAAGCAAGCTACAAAAACACATTAATCATCATTTACCCACATACTCAAGGAAACGAAGAGATAACTCACACAAAGATCACACACAGTCATCAGTTGAAGTAGTACTCACATATATACGCTCATATGGCTATGGGAGAGTCTATAAACTACAGATACACACGCGACGCGTATAGTTGGTAACCAAGTAGAAAATTCTAGCAGAAGAAACGTCTAGACATTTGGGCACAGACTATAAAAGCAGCGAAAGCTGAGTAATCAGTAAGCAGTTTGATTTAAGCACGCTATCAGTTGCGAAGTATAAGTGTTATTGTGAAGTACTTTCAAAGTAGTCTAATAAAGACCATTTTGTAATACAGAATATTGGAGTGTTTATGCAACATTTTAGCGATACGAACGTAAGCAGAAGGTTGCAAATAAGCGGAGTTTCCCTAAATTCGTTACAATTGGTGTCAGAGGAGGAATTGTTGAATAAATTCGGAAGATTTCAAATACAACTTGGCCATGGCAAAGTTGAGTGAATTAAGGATCCACAACTGAAAAAGGAGTTGGAGAACCGTGGATTTAATACAAACGGCAATAAGATCGAACTTCAAGCACGGCTACGAGAGGTAATGGAGTTGGAAGGAATTAATTTGGACGAGTATGTCTTTTATCCTGATGTGGAAGAGTCAGCGACTAAAATGGAGGAGAAGATAGAGACTCCGAATCCATTGACAAGTGTTGACACTAACGCGATACTAGCAGTGTTGAAGCAAATGTCGTCACAAATATCAAACTAAATGTCACCTCAACTGGAAAACTAGAAGACAAGTATAGCATCCCAACTGGAATCACAGGAGACACGTATAACATCCAAGATGGAAGCACAGGAGGCACACATTTCAGAAATGTCGTCGCAAATGTCATCCCAACTGGAATCGCAGGAGAACCATATAACAGCCAAGATTGAAGCACAGGAAACACAAATTTCATCACAGCTGGAAGAACAAAAGACATATATGGCAACTCAACTGAAATAATAAGAGACACGCATAACAGTACAACCAGAAGCACAAGAGGCGCGTATATCATCAAAACTCGAAGCGCGCATGGACGAAAAAATAATGCAGTTTGAAGAAAAATTCGAGGCAGAGGTGGATGTTTTGAGAGGTCGTATGCAGGAATTGCAACCTAATCGCCCGGCTGCTTCAACGAGTATTACGAAGGTAAAAACTCCATCTTTTGACGGTTCTGTTCCTTTCCAGGTCTTTAAGCTACAGTTCGAGAAGACCGCAGCAGTGAACAACTGGAATGCTGAAGAGAAAGTTGCTGCACTGTTCGTGGCATTGAAAGGGGCTGCAGCTGAGATCTTGCAGACAATTCCAGAGTACGAACGGAACAACTATGAAACATTAATGAGCGCACTAGAGAGGCGATACGGAATCGAGCATAGGAGGCAGATATACCAAATGGAGTTACTGAACCAGTTCCAGAGGCCTGGTGAAACATTGCAAGAGTTTGCATCGGATGTTGAAAGGCTGGCACATTTAGCGAATGCGGACGCACCCGTGGAATACACCGAAAGGGTAAAAATCCAGAGCTTTATTAATGGAGTACGGAATATCGAAACGAAGCGAGCGATATACGCAAACCCAAAACCTACATTCACAGAAACGGTATCATATGCTCTGATTCAGGAAACAGCATCGCTTCTGTGTAAGCCAGCGTTCAAAGCACGCCGTGTGGAGGTAGAAAGGCCAAACTGGGTGAACACAATATTGGAGGCACTGAAAGGATCGCAAAAGCGGAGTGAAAGAGTTATTAAATGCTTCAAATGCGGGAAGCCAGGTCACATTGCACGTTATTGCGATCTTGATCCTAGTGGTTTCAACAGCATGGGTGATCTTAAGAGCAAAGCTGGAAGAGATGAGCAAGAGCGAGTCAGATGTAAAGATCGAGAGCTAGCTCCAGCTATTGAATGCCCTGTGATATCTGTGTCGCAAATTGGAAGGAAATCAAGCAGTCTTACTAGCAAAGGAAATGTGGATGACAAGGAGCGTGTACTGACTGTAGATACGGGCGCATCTCATTCCTTAATCCGATCTGATTTGGTCAACAGGAGAGTAAAGCTATTACCTGGAGCAAGGTTGCGTACGGTCACTGGCGAGTATAACCAAGTCCAGGGAGAAGTGATATGTGAAGTCTTAATTGGAAGGGTCACAGTTCTACACAAATTCGTTGTGGAAGTTATATTTGGGAGTGGACTTTTCAGCTGACCATGAAATCAGGAACGATATGCGGAGAAGGATTATGCGCTATGAAAACCAGGATGTACCATTCATCTTCAGTTTGGAGAAAGGGTTCAGCAGTAAGCGAGTGCTGGTGGAGGTGATTGGATAAAGACCACAAAAGTCAAAGAATGGGCCAAAAAAGCAAAATCAAAAATACCTGCGAGAGAATCAATGGCATTAACAAACCCTAATGGACGCACTAAAACAAAGGAGAGAATTTCCCAGAAAGAATGCAAGGGTGGTTTCAAGCCAGCGCGCACTACTGTTGTGAAACGTCAAGACGTTCGTCAAGATCAAGCTCTGCGAAGTAGTTCATTGGCCAAACTAGAGAGTGTGAGGGAACGGTCCAGGATAATGTGTAGTAGGATGAAACACACGTAAGACAAGAACAATAATTGGGAAGGTTTCTTGGAGGGAGATTTGGTACTGCCATACAACCCTCACCGGCGGAAGGGTGTTCCATCCAACTTTTGGTGCAGTTGGGAAGGCCCGTACAGAATTGTGAAGAGGATCAGTGATGTCATCTACCGCATACAAACAATTGGAAACTCACCAAATAGAAGGGTGGTTCATTTGGAGAGGCTAGCAGCGTGTAGACCGGAAAATGTGTCTGATCGGGACGATCAGACATAGGTGGAGGCAGTGTGACGAATATTACCATCTGTAAGCTGGTACTAAGTAAATGCACAACAACAAAAACATTAAGGCAAGCTACAAAAACACATTAATCATCATTTACCCACATACTAATAAGGCAACGAAGAGATAACTCACACACAGATCACAGTCATCCGTTGAAGTAGTACTCACATATATACGCGCATATGGCTATGCGAGAGGCTATAAATACATAAAATATAAATGGCTGAAGTAATTTTAATGAATCAATTTTGAATAAAATTTTTTTTTGTGCCATAATATTTTTGAATAATTTTTGTCAATTTGTTAGTGTAAATTTGTTTTTTATACCGAAGTGCTCGTTCATCAAATGAAAGTGCCTCTGCCTTGCATTTACATATGGAAATAAAAAATTTGTATCTGTGCCTATGACTCAGGGCAAAACAAAAACAAAAGTCCTATGAGTGTATAGGGGATGAGCAGCTCATAATTTTTTATAAACTAAGAAATCTTATTCGTATTTCATATACAGATTTACTAAGACAAAACTACTTTGTTTATAGGTAGTACGTGCATACAAATATTGCTCTTGAGACCAAAATCATAGCGTTTTCTTTTCTGGCAAAAGTGTTACGCTTTATGTAGCGTTACACTTTTACCCTGCATAAAATGGCGGTGTGGCAGTGCAACTCTGCTAAACTAAGCTGATCGTGACAATTTATTTTCGTAGTTTCACATATTTTTAGGCGAAGAAAATTTAAATGAAGGAAATAATTGCTAATGAATTTTTATTATCAGTGATATCGCGTTTGTGAAAATCAGCTAATACACGGGGTAGCCGTTCATGTTCTTTGCATGCACTATAAATGTTCAAAATTTTCTGGCAAAATATGCAACAATTTATTTCAGAAAAGAAAACGCTATCAAACAAATGTGAACATACTATAAGCATGGCGGAACTATACAAGGTGGCAGCACTGTGAGAGCTGATTTGTACTTTTTTAATATGATTTGATACATCAACTTCCGGCGCAGTATGATTTTGACATTAGTCCATCGATTTACAAAAACAAAAGTACATTCAACTTTTATTTATGTTTGTAGGTTTGTCACCGTGCTGCCATCTTGTATGGTTCCGCCATGACTATAAGTAATTGCTTGGTTACTCACTTAAGTGCTATTAAATTTTCATAATTTTCCCTTTGTTGTGCACTCAACTCATTTTTCTCTCGCACCATGCTTTGAAATAGCTTTTCCAATTAGCATTGTCACACCTGCAGCATCCTCAGGGAATTTTTCTTAAATTTGAATCTCTCATTAATTTGCTTTCGTTCTTTTGTTTGCGCTTGCCATTGGACAGACTTTGTTGCAGAAGCCAATTTTCAAATATAAAAATATATTTTATAACAAAGACGTAAATCCCAAAGTCCACAAAGCGTAGAGGATGATGATGATTCGAGTTGAGAAATATTACTGCAGGTGTGTACAAGTTGTTCCAAATTAAATGAAATGATATATATACAGTTGTGATTGAAATATTTGCAGCATAATTGAAAATGATAGTTTTAAAGAAGAAGAGGCGCATTGACGACGACGAACACTTTGATGGTTGTGCAAGACTTCTCGCCTTTTTTTAAATCAGCATAAGCAGCGAACAAAATCATTACTGCCAACAAGTTCCACAGAAGACTAAGTGGCTAGTAAACTAAGCCATCGTTGAACGCTCTCTAAGTACCTTCTCATACCTGTACTGTATGCTGTCAAAGTATTCGAGAAAATTTTAAGGCCTTCCCCGTTCGTTAATTGGACATCTTAGAAGGCTGTAGTAACATTCTTTCTTTATAATTACTTTAGTGATGACATTTAATTTGGACATTCTCCCATAAACACCTTAATGGAAACTATAACTAATAGTGATAATAGCAAGAGGAGCACTATCCAACTAAGACGCCGGTTAGTAATGGAAAGGGTTGGGTTAGGTTGAACAGTAAGTGTGCTCATCGTGAGCCTACAATCAACCCCCTTTTGCCCGTACATGATCTTCGACCCTTTGCAGGCCCTGGTCTTGCTTCCTTTTTACTTTGTCCAATCTGATTGGGACGTGCACGCTACAAGCTTTGATTATCCTCTTAAGTTAGTTCGCTTTTTCATTATCGTATGTTTCTCCCTATCCCAATAATTTGGATAGCTCGGAGAAGCGGTAATAAAATTGTTTGAACAAGTGGTGTATGAATCAGTGGACAGCTGGCGGAAGCCAAACGCCCAGTAACAGAGGACGAATATATCAGAACTACCGGTTGATTCAGTCACTCGGTTAGCAGCTGGCGGATGATCAACTGATCGATTGAGTTTATGAAGGCGGAACAGGCGACTGGGTTCCATTAGGGTTGGTGAAAGGTGAAGCGGTAAGCGCTGGATTGTGGATAGTGTCAATTAGTCGATGTTCAAATGAAGCTGTAGATCGATGAATGATTACCCGATGTGTAGAGTGGTAGTTAAATGGTGAATCGAATAACTATAAGTCATTAATCTGTGGAGAATGAAAAGAAATTCAAATGTTCAAAAGACGCTCTAGCGTCTTTGTGAAGTGGAAGGTAAAAACCGTAGATTGCACTCCCACCCAGCCTCTTGACACACCAAAAAGTTAGTAGCCGCAATTACCAAAAGCAATTGCTATCAAGAGTGGAGGATTTGTGCAGAATCAAGAAACCGATCTGCTTTTCATTTCGTCTACTACAAATTTCTGGACCTGTGGACATGATTTATGCTTTTCATGGCAGAAGTAGACTCGAAGGGCTTACCAAACCACTAAGCAGAACCGGCTCTATTTAAAAAAAAAAAATCTAAAGTATTTTGCTATTAGTTGTACCGTCATTGGAGCACCTTCGGATGGGACGACTTGCACGCTACCTCAATAACAGGGTGGTACAGGCTTTCTTAAGCGATACAGCGTATTCGCACCCGTTGTCAAGTGTAACTCATTTCATTTATAAAATGTTTAAGAAGTTTTCGCATTCACGGTAGGTAAGTGATTGTCTCGCGAGAGAAATGCATGCTCGCTAATTGAAGCGCGGACGCATGTAGTGGTAACTAGAGGTGCGACTGTTTATGATGCTATTGAAAGAGTTGGACGGCTAGGGAATGGTAGAGAAGGCACCAGGCCCTTAAAGGAAAAGAAGAAATACGACCCTACTGAACTGCAAAGATGGACAGAGGATGCCTTGAGAACCGTTGTAGGTCGAATTGGCTTCAGTTATTGATAGGAAGGGATAAATATCGGGCTTTTATGCGCTATTAAAATTAGTTTAGCGAATGAATGAAGTATTTGAATTGCCCCATTTGCAAGTGGATCTTTTCGACAGACTAAAAAGAACAGAAAGAAAGAGTACACTGAAGATGCCACAAGGCTGATACCGGTTTGTACGCAAACAAAAATTTCAAAGGGATGACAGAAAATCGTTATAAATTTAAATAACTATTACTCGTAGAAAATAAAAAGCAATCCTAATGTGCAAACAATGCTATTTTTAAGTTTTAATGCTAATTTTTCACCCGCCACTGTACATATGTATCTGCAAGAAACAGTTTTACAGTGTAGAAGCTAACCTAAATATCCAAATAGATGAAAAGGAAATACGTCCTTATATCGCCTGGTGATCGAGTCGAAATAAATTAATTCCATTAAATAACTTTTCTCACAACAAAGGCAATAAAGGAAGACTCGTATTCGGAGTTCCCGGTATAAAATGAAATATGCAAAACAAGAAGACTGACTTAGCATAAATAAAAAATTGTTTAAGTAACATGTCAAGCAAAAGATGTACATTGTGAATATTTGTGTTATAGAAAAGGATTTTGAAATCAATTCATGATGAGGCGAATCAAATTGAATAGACTTTGCTCAATAGCAGTGATTTTAAGGCGTCCACTTCTCATAGTAGTAGCGCAAATTAACACTTCCTTTTAATGTCGCCTTACTCTGCTTGCAACGAGTTTTAATTAAAATGATACCTCTCTACACTTCCCTGTCGCCCGTTTGCACTTGTGTATGTGTGGCTTTCAAACAGCAGTAGACTTCTCTGCAACAGAACTGTCGCTGCTGAGTGGGGAGGAGCCATAATCGATAGCAATGTGTGCAGGGACACGCCATAGGGGGGTGTTCTATCTCCTCTGCTCTGGGTTGTGGTGGTCAATAGCTTGTTATGGAGCTGGATGCCAGTGGCTTTCGGGTGGTTGCCTACGCAGATGACCTGGCACAATTTATAGCTTCTCCAACCCAATTGTCAACCTCATCCACACGTTTTAAGGCTCTGGCGACCCCAAGTTCATCATGGATGTAGGGGGTGGGAGGGCGGTATGGCCTAGAAGGTTTCATGTGGTCATATTGAATCGTTTCCGAGATGGTCGGGCTGGTACCTTAATGGTGATTGTTACCGAACGTATCCGGCAAAGGGCGATCAACATCGATAACACTCCCCAAAATCTTCGGTGACCCGGTCGTTAGTCAGGCTTCGTGTTATGGGCTATAGGCTTTCTCACTTCGGGCACTCTAGCCTTCTTAGCAGTTTCGATTTTATCGCTAATAGGACGGACTATAGTGTGCCATTTTAATCTTTGGCAGCATTAATCAAGTACTTTCTAGCAAACTCAGTTCCTCGGACCATTCTTTATATGTCACCCTTTAAGAATCTTAAATGTGTTAGAGCTCTTAAATTCAGAAATTCAATGCAATAACAAGCTAATGTGTTACGCGCAAAGTTTATCGGCGAGTCAGTTAACGCAGAGCTCAACCTTGAAAGGCGTCCGATTTGGCGCTTGCATACAATACCGGTTGCAGTGGTAATGGTGGGTTTTCGTCATTTTCGTTTATTCTGATGGTGTTTTACCATTAACACTGATACGTGGATAATTAACCAACAAAAAATTGCATAAGTGCAAATTTAAAAAAATTATCCACCTGGCAATCGCACCAGCAAAAAAGGTAGTAATATTCGAAAAATTGGCTTTATCTATAAAACTGCATTATATATTTGAAAGGTCAATATTATTTCAGGGCAATAATACTAACCTACTGGCGCATACCACTTAAGCTCCTTAAAGATTTCGGGTCCGAATGAAATAAGGCTTATATGAGGTGTACATTTTTTTTTTTTGTTGGTTACTTACTCTACTTCGCGCACAATTGTTTACTTATGCAAGGATTCACAAAGCCACACAAAATTCACAGAAGAAAGCACACGAGGAAATTGTAACAAATAAAATAAATAATAAAAGAAGGAAAATATAAAAACCGGAAACGCTGCTCCTACCACCAACAAATAACGTGAATTGGAACCAAGTTGTAGTAAACGAGCAACAACAAACAATGAAAAATACGCTTGAGGAAAACAGAATGGTGGCGTGAATGAACGGAAATCGTGGAAATGCGCAAACTGTTTGCGTTTACATTTATGTTTTGTGCTGCGATTTTACTTGGGCAAATCTTAATATTTGTTTACTTACTTTATTTTGGTTATTGTTACGCCAAATTGTTGTTGTGTGTGAATAAGCTGAAAGCTAAATCGGATTTAATTCGTTAGGTGAGGAAATATGATCTTTCCTCGACAGGTGCTTAGTGGGGGATTTGGAATTTTTTGGAATAAGAAATGGCTAAAAAATTACTGGATTGGAAATGGGAGTGGGAGTAGGAATGGGAGTGGGAGTGAGAGTAGAGTGGGGGTAGGAATGGGAGTGTAAGTTGGAACGGAAGTGGGAGTGGGAGTACGATTGGGAGTGAGTATGGTTGCAAAGGCTTACACATACTAAACCTAAAATATGAAGGGAATCAGGCAACGTTAGTCGGACCACCTTCCGTTATTACGAGTACAAGAGGAGAGATTGGGAGCTGTCTGATAACATAATCAGAAGGAAGTTATAAGATTGACGAAAGTGTGGTAAGAGTGGTCGAGCTTACTACGAGCACCATCTGAAGAGCATAGCTAAAGAGAAGTTTGAGTAAGGTTGAACTTTTCGGTAAATTCATACAGTCTCCAAGAGCGCCAATATTAAGTTCATTAGGTATCAAATAAATTTAGCGAGAATTTTTTTGAGAGTTTTCATCATGACCACAACTAAGCGCATCGAGAAGGAATTTTCAGCACAGAACCAGTAGAAGAAACGTGTCCACCCCAATAGAAAAAAATGTTACCTTACATATTGCAGACGGGAGTATTGGCCTACAGATAAATCTGAAACTTAGTAATATCCAGGCAGTACTCAATGTAATATTCTCAAGTGAGTGAAAATCCCCACTTGTCCTCAACTGTTTAGAGAGACTTTATCACCACAACTGGTAATATCACCCGGTTGACCGTGGTTCTGTGCAGCAAAGAGGTAAACAGGAACGAGCAAGCTGATAGCTTCTCAAAAAAGATAACTACTAATAGGTCCATATGGCCTGAATCCTTCTTGGAAATAGAGCATCGTACAATAATAGATGAGCTCAAAATAGCACAGAACATAATATTGGCTTGAAATCATAGGGGTGAGACAGGCAAAGTCAATGTTGGGGGATACAACTTAAGATTTATAATAGGAATGCGCAGAGTTCACGGTAGACACAAACTGTAGTTTTTTATACTTTAGGTAGACCCAAAAACTGGCTCAACAATATGGATATATGAGTTATGATTGATTTTTGATTTTAATATCTCACTCAGTTTAGGTGTTATAGGCATAAATATAACGGCCTGCGCTGATTTTCAGAATAAGAGTATGGAAAAAGATGCAAATTAACACTTCAATGAGTGGTGTCCGAGCAGGGACGTGGCGAAGTTATCGCTGCGTTTCGCAACGGCTGCAATATTTCGCTTGCTGATAAGTTTCGAGGTCCATTAAGCTTTCGATGTATACGGAAAATAATGAATCAAAAAAAAATGTTCAAGGGTGACCAGTAATAAATGTGCGGCCTTTACAGAACCACCCAAAACTCCGGACGGTGCTCGTGTGACTTGACCTGCCAAAAGATTTTGACGCAGTCCACCATCGCGTACTACTTCAAGAGGGATAAGGGAACATCTCCCTCAGCACTACGATGAGATACGGCACCTTCCAACTCAGCCGCTTGGTCCAGATAAACAGGAAGGAGGGCCTCCTTTTCCACACTTATTAGTCGGTAAATACCTCCACCATGTCACGACCGGAGAGCGCTGTTACCAATATACTCTTACATAAACTAACTGATATATCAATTGCTTCGATATTGGTGTATATAACAACTAGTGAGCCTTCTGGTACAATGCTGGCGCATAGGCTGACTAGTATGATAATTGGTATGACCCTGATGCATATGCTGACTACATAGTACGGCATTTGGTACAATTCTGTTGTATATAATTACTAGTTTGTCAATAGGTATGATGCTGATGCAGAGACTGGCAATTGATATATCGTAGGACATCGCCGTTATAAAAATACCAGTCTCTAATATGGAAAAACGACAGAACTCTTACTAGTTGGCTGTTTTGGCACACTAGTATTATTTTAGTATAAAACTAGTTGGTTCGACTGCGGAGAATATACCCACATACATATATTTGTAAGAATATTAAGCGCATAATAAATTTATATTTTCCTCTTTAATGCATCACCTCTATTCATTTGCTTTTAATTATTCGTATGACAAGAAGAAATATGTTTTTACGCTTTTTGAAGGGATGAAGACAATATTGTGATTATTTTTACCTCTTTGTTCAGATACTCTTCTTTCTTCCATTGTTTTTGTTTTGACTTACAACTACGGTGACCATATTCTCTTTTAATAAAAAAAATGCTCTCTCTCAGTTAAAATTTGCTCATCCGAGTTTGCACGAAATGCGTTCCTTATTTGATGCAAAAAGTAAACAGCCATCATCCCGTCGCAAAGATCCTCAGCCAGATAAATAATTTTGCATGTAAATGGAACAATAACGATTTGAGCCAGATTAATCGAGATAGAAGTCTGGTTCAATTAATTTGTTAATTTCTTATGTCTAGTTTGGCAATACTACCTTTAATAAACATACTTTTTCAAAAATAGATGTCGCCGCTTTAGCAAGAATTTAACAACAACGGCGACATCTGCCTATCACAACTCATGTGTACAAAAAATTACGACCTCTACTTCTCAAGTCTCCCAATGATTCAGAGCATTCCCGCGAGAATTGAGCGTGATACGGAGCTAGAAAACTCACTGGATGATGGCTAATGTTTCGAACGTAAAACATCTGTGTCGACGAATTTGCTCTAACCTGGCTTTAGTGCCAGCGAATTTCGCGCTAAAATTGTATCTGAAAACTTCCAACCTTAGCTTGGGACAAATGCCGTCCTTTATGTGCCATGAAGAAACAAAGAATAAGTATTAAAATATAGAAATCGTATGGTCACCACTCTTTTATATAATTCACGCTACATGATAGACGCGTCATTCAAAAAATTTTTCCGTGAAATTTGCAATTCAGGAATGCATAAGAATGAAGGATGATAGCGATTACCATGCGCACTTTCATATATGTATATGGAAATGTGGCATTCAATGGTTTTCCCCAACACGCGAGCAGAAAAGAAATTCCACGACGTGCTTGAGTTGCATGTAACAATGTGTGGAAAGAAAAGCCAAACCAAATTTGTCGGAATGAGGGGTGGTGCTAAGAGTGGCGATGCGATTGTGAGAACATGAACTTTTATAGAAAAGCGACACTTTTCTATTAGATACCTTTATCACGATTATTTCAGGAACCGAGTGTCACAGTTGGAGGAAGCAATGAAGCTATGAAATGGTATGTTTGTGTTACTATCGGTTTATTATCGGTGGCAAGTTGTTATTGTTGAGTCATCGGTTTACTATTGGTTTGTTGTCGCCGAGTCATCGTCTTATTTGTTTTTTATCGCATTGTTATCGACGGTTTACAGATGTGTCATCGATTTTATATTAAAGTTGTATCGGCATGTGTTTCATAACAATCCGATGGGTCATCGAAAACAAATCGATAGCACACCGATAGAAAATTGGTTAATGTTCGACGAAAAATCTATAACTTTCCGACATCAAATCAATAACAGTAACAGTAACAAACGGAAAACTTGTCGATAACAAATCACTAACTTTTCGATAACAAATCAAGAGCACGCCTATAAAAAATAGGCAACATTCCGATAAAAAATTTATAGCGAACCGATATTTTTTTGATTACATATGTAAAAATTTCGATAAAAAAAACTTTTAAATTTTCGATAGTAAATTGATAACTTTTTGACAACAAGTTGATAACAGTTCGATAACTTTTCAATATCAAAACGATAATTTTTCGATAACAAGTTTATATGTTTTTAATAACACATCAAACACTTGTCAATAGCGAATCGATAACCTATCGATACAAAACCGATAACTTAATAAATCAAATCTATAACTTTTGGATAACAAGTTGCCCGCAAATTTACAATTTTTCTTATTGATAACTTTTTGATAGCACAAATCGACCAGTTTTCGATAACAAGTGGGTAACTTTTCAACTTTTTACCAAACTTTTGGTTAAAGAATCGATAATAATCGATGCTAAATCGATTCAATAACACATCTGTAGATTTTCGATAACAAATCGATAGCTCTTTGATAACATACCGATAATAAACCGATATCTTTCCGATAAAAATTTATAACTTTTTGAAAACAATCGAGGACTTTTTGACAACAACCCGATAACTTTTGGGTAAGAAATCATATCATTCGCCACTCTCCTTACATTTTATTAGATATGTGTCTCTTGTATTTTCTTACCACTTCGGTTCAGATGCCGATTCCAATGAACCAGACTTCAAAAATCCATGGCCGATTACGATTTTGGTAAACTCCTTTCTGTTACATCTCTACTCACCATGTCCTTCTGTTGTTGCTCCCTTACACGCCTTCCCTTTAATTGCTTTACCTGTGCGACATAATTGCGTATATTCGCATAGTGCGCCAACAACAATAGAACAATTATGACGAAATAGAATTTTCATGAAACACAAGCATAACAACGGTATGACGGATTCATCCTTGAACGCAAATGCAATACGTAATTTGTAATTTTGCTTTCGTTCTTTGCATCCATTGTTCTGCGAACTATGTAAGGTGCCGCTCTTCTTCTTACATTATCTCTGTATACGCCTTTCATTCCCAATGTTCTACAACGTTAAATACTTATCCTCAATTTTATTTTATTCCAGTTTATACTTACAACTATGTTGGTTGGTCTTAATCATGATACTACCTATGTAGGTATTAGAGGTATAGTTTTTTTTAACACGCTCCATCTTGTAAAATTAAGGTGTGATGGTAGCGTGCTCTGCCTACCACACCGTATGCCCTTTTTTTTAGAAATAAGGTTTTTCAATTAGAAGACAATTTTTCTAAGCGGTGCGCCCCTCGGCAGTGTTTGGCAAGCGCTCCGTGTGTATTTCTGCCATGAAAAGCTCTCAGTGAAAACTCATCTGCCTTGCAGATGCCGTTCGGAGTCGGCATACAACATGTAGGTCCCGTCCGGCCGATTTGTAGGGAAAATCAAGAGGAGCACGACGCAAATTGGAAGAGAAGCTCGGCCTTAGATCTCTTCGGAGGTTATCGGCCCTTACATTTATTTATTTATTTATATTCTTATTTAATGCTATAACTCTGCACAGAAACCTCCGATTTAAAAACAGAGTTTTGCATTTTAAAGCTTAGTTATGGGAGAGGGTTTATTTTGATATAATTTGCACGAATCTATAACAGGGGCGTGGCAATTTGCCAAAATGTGGTAAAATATCATGAAATTGTAGTTCAAGTCAAATTGTAGCTCATAAATCAAAAATTAGTCATTATAAGTCATGCCAGCTATCCCTGTTTTGCGATAACTGACTCCAATTGGGAGCACCAAGGGATATCAAGTCTTCATCCATTTGCCTCTCCGAACTCCTTCCTTTGCTTCCAAACTGCGAAGCCTTTCGGTTTTATCCGCTGCACAGTCGTCATATCTGCGTAATATCTGCGTATGAGCTGTATGTCATCATTATTCCTCTTTCGATACTCGCCGTCAGCATCACGAACAGAACCATAAATCTTCCGGAGAACTTTTCGTTCGTACGCTGCAACAGCCATCATATTCTCTCGACACCATTCATGGTTCCGGGCGATACATTAGGATAGATATGATGAGCGACTTGTAGAGCGTCATATTTTTCGTCAATAGCCTATTCAGTCCAAAGTAGCACTTGTTTGCAAGAGTTATCCTCCCTTGTATTCCTAAGCCGATATTAGTTGTGCTGTTAATGCTGATTCCCAAATAAGCGGCACCTTTCACAGTCTCGAATTTATATCCGCCAATAGTGACGTGGCTACCAAGGCGCGATTGCGCTGATTCTTTCTCGTGCGACAATAAGTCTCTCGTCTTGTCCTCATTTACCGCAAGACCCACTATTTTTACGTCTTTATCTTCAAGCAACAAAATCTTAATAAAAATCCTTTTAAAACATGTATCCTTAAGCTCTAATGAAGTTTCATGCGTAAAAATTTCGTCACGGCATTCTATCACCGAGCACCCTTCAAATATTTTAACATTCCATAAATGCCTTTCACAAATCACGTGCCAAAACTCTATCGCAATTGGGTATAAAAATCAAATAAAATCTGCAGCACTACTCGAAAAAACGTTTAATTAAATCCATCACAATTTTTTTCACGCAAAACTTGTTCTATCAAGTCGACTATGAAAAAGCGGGGACAGTTAACACCTTTCACCTTTAATTTATTTTTTAAATTGATACGGTCGCGCTAATTAAATTGCCCACACGCTCCATAGTTCTTAGTTCGCATAATTTGGTTTTTTTTTTTTCTTTTTTTGATACAATTCAATTAAATTCAACTCATGTCCAACTCTACCTCTACTCAACCGCAAAGATAAATCAATCGGCACGCACTCAATGATAAGTTGACATAACTGCCAAATATAGTTTAGTAGGTTTATTAAATATTTTGTGAAACTTTAAAACAAAGCGGCATTAGGGCCGACAAGGCGACAGCTGTTTCGATCAGGGTTGGTTTCTTTCCTGCCCAGATACTAGAGACCCGAGCCCAACTAGCACACAGGGCGCCATTTTGATGCTCTTTCTACTGAAACCAATTTCCGCTGTTTTATGTAGGACTATTTGGTCCCCTGAAATGGTTCAAGGGTTCCATCAATGAAACAGCTTTTGTCTTTTACGGAGCTTTTAGCAACTTCCTGAAGCTATCACAGTATGTCAATGCCCATGGTTTGTAACCCAGTGTGTTCTTAAGGTGGGCATTCACAACAGGCAGTACGTGACTGTTTTTTTTTTTTGCTGTCCTCCTCGCCGTAGCTCCTCCGCATGCTGTTAAAAAGGATCCCCATTCTCTCAGCATGTAGGCCAAGCGGTCAGTGCCCCGTTAATGTGGCAGTGAGCTCTGCTTAACTGTCTGACTAAGCGCATATTTTTCATTCCACAACATAAACAGCCCAAAAACCATAAATAAAATTTTGCTAATTAAAAATTTTTTAGTGGCATATTTGATTGAGCAATAAAAATCTTAATTGTATAACACCCCATTATATGATATCACATCACCAATAGTATCAACTCAATTATTTAATTTTTCAACAAATCAAATTCAAAATAGCACCAATTCAAATATATTCACATTGCCCTTTGTCAACAGCCAAAACTATTAACATTTGTGAAAATATTTTAAAAGACACATTTATATGTTCAATGTCATGGGCTTTTCGCCACCGGCTGTCATCCACTGTCATCGTGTTGTGCCAGCCTATCCGCAGACTAACAAAATTTAGATCTCAAAAATTTCACATGAGTTGCGACGCGTTGCTGATGATCCACACTACAAATACTTTAATCAGCGATACAAATCAAATCTAAATTGAGTCTTTGTTGTCGTGCGCATTTTCCTATAAATTTGGCAATAAAACATAAATTTCTCAGAAAGGCGCTAATAAATCAAATTATTTAAATAAACATACACTCAAGCTTTTAGTATTTTCCTACTTTCGCGCATACATTTGTGCTTAGCACTTATGTCAATTAAACAAAATTAATAACTGCCAGTTGCGGGCAGAGATCTTAAGAGATTTAAATATGATACAGAAACGCGTGATTTCAAAAGCTTTTGCCAATTCGGCGCCAGATGGCCGCTCACAATATATAACCCCTTTAAATTTTATTAAAATACTAGCAGACCCGGCAGACGTTGTTCTGCCCTTAATTTGGCCTATCTGCATACATTTTAATAAACTTTTTCCGTCTAACTCTGCCCTACCCCTCTACACTTTTTCCTAATCTTTTTATTCACTCCTCCCTCCGTCTTTTTCGCTTCATCTCCATCTTCGTCTCATTCTATCTCTTTCTCAGTCTCCTTCTCCTTTTCTTTTCTCTCAAGTTTTTCTCCTTCTTCTTCATCTCTTATTGCCAGTCCCAGAGGGTGGTATGTATTTCGTTCCAGTCCTACTCCGAGTCTCAGTCTCAGTCCCAGTCCTAGTCCTAATCCCAGGCCCAGTCCGTCTCTGGTATACTTCCCGGAAAAAGCATCGTAAATACTAATATAGACAAATTTATATACCAAATTTCAGGCAAATCGAATAGGACGTATGTAAATAGGTATGTGGGTATTATTAATTCTTGTCTTTATTTCGGCTTCGCATGCATATTTAACAGTTTTGCCACGTTGATGCGACTAAATCGAATATCACAATGAACTTTAGAGCTCTCGGCAACAGCTTTCATTTGATATCCATAATACACACACATTTTAGGGCTATCCGGGTCCATATTTTGGTCTATATCTCGAGACCGTAGTCACCCAACGGCGTAAAACTTACTCTGTACTAAAGCATACATCAACAGCTTCAATTTGATACCCACAATGTAAAAACACATTCTACGTGTATCCGGGTCCACGTTTTAGGCTATATCTCGAGAACTTAGCCTCCCAGTTGTATGAAAATTATCCTGTACTATAGCACTCATCAACAGCTTTCATTTGATATCCATATTGTATAAACACATTCTAGGGGTACCCGGGTCCACGATTTGGGCTATATGTCGAGACCCTAACCTCCCAGTTGTATGAGAATTATCCTGTACTATAGCACCCATCAACAGCTTTCATATGATATCCATATTGTATAAACACATTCTAGGGGTACCCGGGTTCACATTTTGGGCTATATCTCGAGACCCTAGCCTCCCAGTTGTATGAAAATTATCCTGAACTATAGCACTCATCAACAGCTTTCATTTGATATCCATATTGTGCAAACACATTCTAGGTGTACCCGGGTCCACGTTTTGGGCTACATCTCGAGACCCTAGTCTCCCAGTTGTATGAAAATTATCCTGTACTATAGCACTCATCAACAGCTTTCATTTGATATCCATATTGTATAAACACATTCTAGGGGTACCCGGGTCCACGTTTTGGGCTATATCTCGAGACCCTAGTCACCCAGGTGTATGAAAATTATCCTGTACTATAGCACTCATCAACAGCTTTCATTTGATATCCATATTGTATAAACACATTCTAGGGGTACCCGGGTCCACGTTTTGATCTCAAGACCCTAGACACGTAGCGAAAAAAAGGTAGACGTTGGCCGATTCTCAGACCTAACCAATATGCTAACAAAATTTCATGAGAATCGGTTCAGCCGCTTCGGAGGAGTTCAGCCTCTAAAACCGTGACAGAAGAATTTTATATATTAGATTATTAAAATCAGCTTCTGGCCACGCGATACTAGTCAACTGATAACAGAAGTGTGCTTCATAGCACCAATCTAATCGCCTTTTATTAAATACTAGAGTATCCAGCAGACTTTGTTCTGCCCGATATTATGTCTCCCTGCGATGTATCTACTCTACCAGTAAACAGATAGTTTTATATTCTGCAAAAAATATAAAATTTGTATATTCTTGCCTCCCTCCTATCTCCAAGTTTGATTCTTGTCTTTCCTTGATATCTTCTTCCTTTGACTTTCTCGATTTTTCTTTCCTCAACCTCCCTCTATTTTTCTTTATCTCCCTACCTTCTCTTGCTTCCTCTCTTTTTTATTTTCCCTACGCATTTTCTCCATTCTTATCTGCTTTTTACTACGTTCATACTCTCAATTTATTTCTTCACACTCTCTCTATTATATTCTTATTCCCTTCCTCGCTTTCCCTCTCTCCAATTTCCACCCCTATCTCTTATTTTCCTTTTCCTCTTGTTATACCTAAAGCTTTTTGTATAACTATCTTTTCTATTCCCCTCGTCTTCTTAACCACCGCCCCTTGTTAAAAGACACACTTACACATCCCATTTGAAACCCATATTCCGAAAACACAATAGAACAATGGTCCATATTTTGATATGCATCTAAAAAACGGGCTTACATATGGAACTGAAATCCACTAACAACCCTTCTACAAATCTTGATTTATAAATTTACTAAATGATTCAGCATTATTTTTTATATATAAGATTAAGCTATTCGAAAGGCTGCCTAAATAATAAATTTCAAACAAATTGCTCGAACCTTGGTCCTCTTGCTAAAAAGAAAGTTCCACAGATATTAAGCTTGTCGTGGAGGAACCCCTGTACTTAGAATTCAGCAGATCTCTCTATTAGTAAAAGTGTTTCGAATAGACCCGCCTCTGGTCCAATTTTCGGGAGTAAAAGTTTCCCAAATAATAAGCTAGTCAAGGAAGTACGCCTGTACCATATTTGAAGCAAATCGCTCCATAAACTATTTTTTTTAACACCCACACACAATTTCATCAAAATCAGCTCAGTAGTTTAGCAGGAGCTGAGTCTTAAACATACGTATATTGTAGCGAATTTCAGGAAATTCTTGATTATTTTTCCCTTCTATTATCGCCTGAATCTCTAGTCTCTCAAATAAATAACTCAAATATTCAGTATAGCAAAATGTGGTTTATTGTACACTACTTTGGTAGTAGTACTTCACAATTATATTACTCGCGTACTTCAATTTTACCGTGCTAAAATCAAACTGACTGATTATTCCTCAGCTTGCGCTGATTTTGTGCTTTCAGTTGCCTCGTTTGCCTATTTCTCCTATGGTCTAGAATTTTCACGAACAGTGAGTAATGTCATCGATTACATGATGTATGACTATTCCTCTTTCTTCTTCGCACTTAGCTTTGATGTTTACATGAATGTGTGGCTGCTTGCTTTGCAGTTGTTGTGCATTTATTTACTAGCAGTATAGTGACATATCGAAACTGCTAATATTCGCCACAATATTAAGATAGGTCAGTACCTGGTCCACTTCCCGGAAAGAAAAGTTTCTCAAATAATGAGCTTAACACAGAAGTACCCCTATACCAAATTTCAAGCAAATCGCACCGTACACGATTTTATTCAGGATAAGTCGAACCCTGGTTCAACTCCCGACATTTGTTGTGAAAAACCCTGCCTTTTACCGTTCTGAGAGCAGAATATACATATAACTGAATGTTATTCAGTGGGGTGAAGCAGGCGTGATGCTACGTACAAAGCGACAGCTGTTTCGATTATACTTTCTAAATATCTTATAATTTTTGACGATTCCCCAAAGATCCGTTTCCAAAAATTAAAAAAAAAAATTTCTGTGAATTTACTCGATTGCCCGGACAGTTAAAAATCTGGTATCTCCCCGTTTTTTTCATTTTAATAACATTTACTAAGTGGGCTGGTCTCCACAACACAACATGTGTACACCAAAGGCAAGTCGGTAGACACCGCATTGCATAGGGTGGTAATAAGCGTAGAGAAAGCCCTGGAATATAAGGAATATGCTCTAGGAGTCTTCTTAGACCTTGCCGGGGCTTTCAATAATGTCTCTAAATGGGCGATTATGGATGGTCTTAATTACATTAAAGTACATCCAGCCTTAACCAGATGGATCAGCTGCATGGTAAATTGCAGGAAGATTACATCACAATGGGATTGTACGAGGCCACGAAATCAGTGAACAGGGCAACGCCGCAGGGACGGGTGCTATTACCTCTGCTGTGGACGCTGGTCATCAACCAACTGCTCAGGCGATTTGATGAGGGACCCATAAAACTTACGGCTTACGCGGATGACGTTGCAATTGTCATAAGTGTAAAGTGCCTTCCAACGATTAGCTCTTTGATGGATCGGGCGCTTCGGGATATTCATACCTGGGCATCAAATGTCGAGCTGAAAGTCAACGCGGATAAGACGGATATGGTCTTGTTTACAAAGAGGTACAGGGTCCCAAATTGGAGCAGGCCTAAGTTAGGAGGGGTGACCCTACAGGAGAAACCTTGCACAAAGTATCTAGGAATCATCCTAGACAGTAAGCTCTCATGGAAGCTCAACGTGGAGGATAGGGTGAAGAAGGCTTCAACGGCACTTTATGCATGTAAAAGAATGCTGGGGTGTACGTGGGGCTTATCGCCCTCTCTTTCTCTTTGGGTTTTTACAGCGATTGTAAACCCTATCCTATACTATGGAGTTCTTGTTTGGTGGAAAGCCACACAAAAAGCAACCTACCTCAAAAACTTAGAGGGGGCATGCAGACTATCAATGCTTAGCATTACGGGAGCCCTGAAAACAACTCCGACAGCTGCAATGAATGCCATTCTGCACATTCCACCTGTAGACCTGGTAGCAAAGAACATAGCGTTAACAACTGCAACCAGGCTCGGTGCCTCGAGGCAGCTTGAGCGCCGATCATACGGCCATAGTAGTATAGCGTCATCAATCACAAGACGAACAGACTACCTGATTCCCTATCTGCGCTTCGAGGGCTATCTTAAGGCCACAATAGAGGTGGATGGTTGGCGCAAGGGTGCTCAAATGGCGGACGAGGCGAGACATGTGTACACAGATGGTTCCAAAGTAGTGGAAGGAGTAGGGTCTGCGGTATACTGTGCTGATCCGGAAATAAACAGATCCTAAAGGCTGCCGGATTACTGTAGCGTTTTCCAAGCAGAAAGAGTAGCCGTAACCAAAGCAGTAGAAACCCTGGAAAAAAATATCCCAAGCTGCAATCGTGTTAACTTTTATATTGACAGTCAAGCAGCAATTAAGGCAATAATCTCGCATACCACAGCATCTAAATGCGTGTTAGAGTGTAAGCAGTCCCTGGATAGAATCGGGATTGGGTCCCAAGGCATATGGGAATAGAAGGGAATGAAAAAGTGGAGGAACTAGCTTAAAAGGGAGCATCCCTTGAAGCTTGCTCTATAGACGTCCCAATTAGACTGGGCGAAATTAAGCGAAGGCGAGAGGTGCACATGATTGACCAAGCAGGAAAGGCGTGGGTTCTAGCGCGGAGATGTAAAGTGTCGAAGATTATGTGCTGGTCTTACAACCTTAGACTAACAAAGTTGCTTCTATCATTAAAAAGAGAGGACTGTATACTCATGACGGGCATTCTGACTGGAAACTGCCTTATGGCGTCACATGCCTTTAAATTAGGCTTGGTCACTGAAAGAAGATGTAGGAAGTGCAGGCTGGAGGAGGAAACGATCGAGAACGTTCTATGCTCTTGCCCTGCGCTTGCCAGGCTAAAACTCCAGCTATTAGGAGTGATACAGCTGTCAGATCTAGAAGCAGCAAGTGGCTTGCATCCTAGGAAGCTTCTGGTATTTGCCAAGAGGACGGAGTTATTTTATAACATAGGTCCTGGTTTTTGATAGGGGTTTTCAGTTTGGTCGTTAAAACAAACTTCTGGTAACACTATGGAGGTCCTCATGGAACGGCTAGGTCAACCTAACCTAACTTACCAAGTGGGCTCATATATAAATTTGCACATATATCTAATTAGATTGTTTAAGTAGCCGGTTATTGATACTTAAATGTATCAAAAACACCTCTTACAGCCTTGAGAGGCAACAGCATTATTGATAAAAAAGCCCACTTAATTTATATTATATTCACTTTTATTGCACAAATGGTGACCATAAGAGTCTAGTCTAGTATGTTGTCCAAAAGATAAAGGTAGACTTCAAAGATACATATGTATATATGTTCGTCCACTAGACTGTGTAGAAAAAAAGTAGCAAAAGTCTATCCATAAATTTGATAAGTTGGGAATCCCATCATTTCCGACGGTTTTGGGGAGTACTGACGGTGTTAGTGGTCCTTTCTTGAAAAGCTATCCAGTACGTTCTGGTAATCCGCCTATGGAAGCAGAGGAAGAAGAAGGCCCCCACTCCGCTGGAACGACCAGATGGAAAACGATTTGAATTCACTTAGTGTATGACGGTCATAATCCTTTAAACAGTTAATCCCCAATTAGAGTACAAAGCACGTTCGGATAACTATTTACATTGAGGCACGGTCGGGCTCGGGAAGGAGAGGAACTTCGGATTAACATTGCCTCGCCTGCTAAATTTTGGGATGATCCATTCGCAATAGAATTCACGCCTAGTAGGTGAGGTCAAAAACTGGGTTGTAGAAGCTGTGAAGCTAAAAAGCTTTGTTTTCCGATTAACAACCCTTTAGATCCCCACCTTATCGAATGGGAAGGAGGATGGAAAAACTAAAAGAGAGACGTTCGACAGGAAGAAAGGGAAAGAAGGAGAGTAAGAGAAAGGAAATTAAAAGGAAGCCTGTGAAGGAATGAAACGTGATAAGATGGAAGTAAAAGGAGAGGGAAGGAAAGTGAAAGAGCTGAAAGAGAGGGAATAAGAAGTTCAAGTGGTTATGTAGCGACACCCTTTCAAAGTGTTGCCAGCGCAAAATATAGCATATCCAACCCAATTTCCAACCTCACCTACCCGTGGTGAATCCTGTTAATTTAAGAGCCTCGGCTCTGGCGACCCCAAGTTCCTCATGGATCTAGGGAGTGGGAGGGCGGTATGGCCTTAAAGGTTTCATGTGGTCATACTAAATCGTTCCCGAGATGTCGGGCTGGTGCCTTAATGGTGCTTCTAACCGGAATCTGCATCCGACAAAGGGCCATCAACATCGATAACACACAGCAAGCCTTTCGGAAGTGTCCTTATCGCTACAACAACAACAGAGGGAATAAAACAGGGAACCGAGAAGCGGGTTGGATGTATAATTAAGAAAACGCGGACAGCAATGCGAGAAGAAAAAGAGCGGGAAATGTGAAAGAAGGGTAGAAGAGACGTTGGAAATTAAGGGCCAGTTAAAACTTAAACAAAGAAAGAAATATGGCAAAAAATAAAAAAAAAAAACAAGTAAGGACGGGAAAAATTAAATAAACACTTTTATCCGAACAATCGAACAACGAGACACGAAACGACCAGCAGCTGGCGCGTCTGGGTTAAGAAAATATATTGTGACGAATACTAGCAACACTAAGGGGTACTTTCATCTCTAAGCCGATACTGAGCAGTGACTTGTATGCACATAACCAAATTAATCATTATGTCTACACATATGTACGTACACGCAGCGGAGAAGCAACGCACAACCGCAGGCATATATCTGAGATACTCCCGAAAGTATGCAATAATTGTGCAAGTATTACTCACATATACACACGCACGGGCTATGAGAGAAGCTATAAAAACCGTGCATCTGTAGTTATAGCTGAGAAATTTATAGCTTATAACTAACTAGTAAATTCTGGAAATAGAAGCGCCAAGAAATATGTCGGCGAGGAAACCGGACAGTATAAAAGCGGCAACAGTAGAGGCACGACAATCAGTTCGATTTAAGCACGCTATCTGTCGACCAATAGAAGTGTAATTTTGAAAGTAGTCTAATAAAGACCATTTTGCATTATCGAATATTGAAGTTATTTATTCAACAGTTTAGTGATTCGAACGTTAGCAGAATGTTGCAAATAAGAGGAATTTCAGTAAAATCGTCACAATATGAACTGAAAATGGAACACCCTAATGCTTGCAATGTGGCACAGCACATGTTCATATGTAGGCACCTGCACTACTATGTCTGATGTTTGTTTGTTAATAATCTAAGCCACTTGAAAAGGCGGACAACTTTTCAATTCATCTGTGAAAATGCCAAATTGTATAGCTTAGAAAAAATTTAAGAGACTTGCGCCACAAAAACGTCTGTGTCTATATTAGTCTAACACGAAGCGAAATGATAAACAGACGTACGTGGAAGACGGGCATTTCGTGATTATTTGTTTAGGGACAATGTTTGGAGGTGTGCGTGTTTACATAACTTTATGATTTTTTCGGTTTTATTTTGCTACCGGCCTTTACTACGACCTTGACTGTGAAATTTTGTGCGTGACCAAACAAAAAAAAAAACTAACCAACAAAGCAGTGTTTGTGTGTGTGGGTTTAAAAGGAAGCGTAAAGTGAAATTGGTGAAATGCTAAAAGCTTCGTGGAAAAAATAAAAATTACTTGACCATATTCTTTTCAATCTCCTTTGTCCGAAAATTTCGTTACATTTAAATTTCGCTACACTTTATTCTTTGGTTTATTAAATTTCTGTTACGCAGTTTCTATAGTTATATTTGCTTGGGTGTATGTGTGTATATGCTCCGGCTCGCGTCCTTGCAGTGTAGATACCCGTACAGCAAATTTTGCTGCAAAAGCTTCCTCCTTCTTCTTCGTTTATCGATTTCTTACATCAATTTATCATACGGTACCACGTATTAAAGCAATAATTATTCGCCAAGGTCTTTTAGTTAGCGCTTACTCTGTTTTGTTCGTGTAAGCAGGCTCCCCTAACTTACAAGTTTTGGTTGTTTCAATTTAATGCTGAAAAAAGAACTGTGACATTGGAAGCAAAGAAAGGTGGATGCCATAGCTGAGTTGGAAGCGATGCTTAAAGGAAGATTTGATCTCTATTAGTGCTCCCAGTGGGCAAAAGCTGTGGTGAAATAGGGGTAAATGGGATGACTTTTTGTGATGATGTTCCTATCAGCTCCCATTAGTCGTCGTTTCCTTTCATTCTTCGCTATAACCCTCCCAGACACGTCGTATTGCTGCGCTTGGAAGCGTTATGGCCCTATAAATATTGTCCTTTTTTTCAATGGCGGCGCTATATTAACATAGTGCGAGTTGTTTTTCCGGACTGGTTGACCACCTGACGGTGCATAGTGAGTGAAATATTTGCTGCTCGGCTACGTCTTCAGGTCTAATATTGTTCTCACTGAGCAGGTGTGAGAGCCGAGTGGAGTAATCATCAACTGTCCCTCTTCTTTTCGCTTTCCGACAGCAAACTTCCTTTTCCTTGTGTTACAACGCGCCTTTTCTTAGCTGAACAGAGACGTGTAGGTAGTGGACTGAGTTGATAATTCTACCTCGTATTGTGCGCACAGCCAGGACACTGGTGATATATATGTTCGCCGTCAATTATGAGGTGATCGATATGTTTCAATGTTTTTCGATCAGAAGACAGCCAAGTAGCTTGGTCTATCTTTTTTCGAGCAGCTTAGAGGCCAATCAAGCGTAACCCCTAGCAAGATATTGTATCGTGAAAGCTAAATTTACGGACTGTAGGACGAAGGACCCCATTAGTTTGGAACACACAGGCGTTAAGTCTTCAAGGGTGATTACTTGATATATTCATCTTATATGTGGAAAAGATGATGAGCAGAAAATAAAAGGAGAAATGAAAAAGAGATATAAGGAATGTAAGAGATGAGGTAGCGGTGAAAGGGGGAAGAAGTTGAAGATGAGGTAGGAAAAATGGAAGTATTGGAAAAGAAATTTCCGGAAGAAAGGAAAGAACAGAAAGGTAGGAATAGGGAGGGTGACCGTTACTGTTAGAAAAAGAGATTTTTGGAAGGTATAAAGAGAACGAGGAAGACCGGATAAGGGAGAGCAAGAAAAAAAAGAAGAAGAAATGAAATAAAGTAGGAAAGGAGTGAAAGAAGAAAAAATGGAAAACTAGCAAGACAAATAGAAAGGAGGATTGGTGGTGGAGTGGATATGTCACCGAATACGAAAGAGAGTAAATGGAAATTGGGAAGAATAAGAAGAGAAAGAGAAGGTTACAATGTTAAGGATGGAGGTTATGGAAGAGGAATTGGATGGAAAGAGAGTGCTTTAAAGGAGAGAGGTAGTGGAAAAATGGAAATGGAGGGAGCCGAAAAGCACAAAGGAGGCAAAGGGAAAGGAAATGACGAAGGGAAGATGAAGAAAATTACGCTGAAAAAAACAAAAGTAGTACGGAGAATAAGCAGACGTGAATTGGAAAATTAAGAAATATGTATGAAAACGAAAAAAGAGGGGGAATTTCTTGAAAGAAAATATGGAAAATGGAGCTAAGATGGAAAGAGCGGTGGAGAACTAATAAGAGGGTTATAGAAATTGAGAGGAAGAATTGAAGGGAAGAACAAAAGCAAATTTACGAAAAGAAGTAGTGATGGATGGTAAGAAACAGACGGAGGGAAACATGACGCAATGCCTCTAATTGGTGGGGTGACATAAGACTTAACGTAGTGGCTTTGGCCTTATGTCACACCTCCTTGTATACCTGTATGCTCCCATTTTTCTGGTGGGATGCTTGACGAAGCCTTACACTACCGCGTACTTTGATTTAGTAACGAATATGCAGTCCGCACGCGCAACAAAGCCGCTTTTTCTTCTAAGCCAATGATAAATAGATGCAGATATAAATTAACTGAAAATGCTTACATTTTATTAAACAAAACAAAACAAAAGGAATGCTCCAACGCAAGTCAGCACAATCAAATTGCATCAAATTAAAGTGAAATGACAAGTCGTAAAGAAATTGTGTAGAAAAATTGCAACAAAAATGTAAAATAAAACAAATAATTCTTTCGCCTTTGTACTTTTTCTTGCCATTTTTCACAAATGCAATAAATTGGTGTTTGATCTTGAAATGCTGGCTGGCTATTGAAACATATTACTTAGAGCCATCAGCAATAGAGAAACAATAAATTTGGTTTACTCACCAAGAATATTGATAGACATAGACAAAAGTAAACATACGAACTTGTCTATATGCAAAATGCAGGAATACAAATTGAATGTCATTAAATGTGTCAGTAAAAAAATCTAATAAAATGTGCACTAAACGAAGAAATTTAATTGTACAATGCGGAGAGATGCTCGACAACCCAAACAAAATTGTGTGTTTAGCAAAATTTGAATATTTTTTGCAAGTAAAACCAATTTTAAGTTACAGATTTGCTAAGATTTGCTTTTGTTGTTGTTGTTGTTGTTGTAGCGAAAAGGTTGCTCCCCGAAGGCTTTGGGGAGTGTTATCGATGTGATGGTCCTTTGCCGGATACCGATCCGGTACTCTCCGGTACCACAGCACCATTAAGGTGCTAGCCCCACCATCTCGGGAACGATTTATGTGGTCACATTAAACCTTCAGGCCATTCCCTCCCTCCCCACCCCCAAGTTCCATGAGGAGCTTGGGTCGCCAGAGCCTCGTCTGTTAGTGAAACAGGATTCGCCGCGGATAGGTCAGGTTTGGAGAAGCTATATATTGCGCTGGCAACCTGAAGGGTTGCGCTACGCAGCCCCTTGAATCTGGTATTTTAGTCGCCTCTTACGACAGGCATACCTACCGCGGGTATATTCTGATCCCCTGACCCGCTGGGGTAACATTTACTTTTAAAAGCTGTTGATTCAGATTTTGAGTGAGGAGTGGCAATTTGTATTAAATTTCATGAATAAAACTCCTCTTTTTTTTATTTTGTACTATACAAACCGATGTCAGGAAATATTCAAAAATTCGGGAAAATGCTACGAAATCTTTTGAGATCTCTCAGAATACTTTTAAGCGTGCAGTTTCGTAGCCCAGTCAGTTTAAGTATAACAAAGTACAAATTATAGGTCTCTCAAAACTCGCATTAATTTCTGAAAATCTTTTTCCGAAGGGCTGTGCATACACTTCCACAATAAATAACGGTTCCAATAGGAAAACAATTCTGAAATAATCCGGACACAGTTCGAAAACAATCCCGAGGCAGCTCTGAAATAAGACCGAAACAATTAAACAATTTTTTTTATTTATTTACTCATCTTGAAATTGTTACATTTCTTACAGACTATTGACATATATAAAGACTTAACGCACTAATTTAACATTTGATTAAGTAACAATTTAAAAGTATTTTCAGAGTAGGAGAAATCCAAAACTGAAGAATTTTAGAGCAAGTTAAACTCTGTAAGAGCTCTGGAAAGAGGAGCATTTGCAGCATAGTTCTTGCCAATCCCACAAACAAGTATGCATTATTTCTTAAGCATATATGTGGAATAGCAAAGAAAATACGTTCTAAAAGGTAGGGACAATCAACCGCCCTACGTAAATTAAAAATAAATATTAGAAAGAGAAAAGTTCTCCTGCAGTTCAAAGTCTTAAGATTGATAAGAAAACATCTGGATTCAAAAGAAGGAAAAGGAAGATCAAAATGAAGGGGACGTAGGGCGTACTTAATAAATACTTTTTGAATTCTTCCAAGACGATAAGTGACAAGCATAAAACGGCCACCAAATAAATACGGCATATTCCAATCTCGAACGTACCAGAGTAGCTTAAAGTGATTTGAAAGTATATGGGTCAGTGAAATCAGAACTAAATCCTCGAACAAAAGCTAACATCGAGTAAGCCATAGCTATTGTAAAGTTTAAATGACTATGAGAAGAAAAATTGGAATCAATCATCACCCCAAGATCAGTGACCTCGGAAATAGTGCTTAGTTTTGCGCCCCCAATTTGGTAGGAAGTAGGAATGAGTAAACGGGATTAAGAATATGAGACATGATAGCATTTTTTAATATTTAACGCAAGTTTATTATTTTTGCACCAAGTAACTACATTATCTAAGTCCTTCTGAAGTTTAATTGAGTCGGAGGGGCAAATAAGCTACGATGATTAACTTTATCGAAGGCTTTCGAAAAGTCAGTATACACGGTATCTATTTGGGCCCGATTAGTAAAAGCGTCGATGCAGTATTCTGAAAACACTACCAAGTTAGACACGGTTGATCTTCCCGACATGAAACCATGCTGATCTATATAGATTAGACGATTTATTGAGGAAATGATTTTTTCTTTTGCAATACGTTCGAAAATTTTTGAGACAGTAGATAATTTAGATATCGGTCTGTAATTAGCAATATTGTTTTTATTGCCAGTTTTGAAAATGGGAGTGATAAACGTAATTTTCCATGCATCAATGAACTCCCCTTGCGGGATGGATTTATTAAAAAGCGGCCATAAGGGTAGGCGATGGCAGAACTGTTTTTGAAAAGGAGAGAGGACAAGCCATCAACATCAGTCAGTGATGACAATTTTACTTGCTGACTTGCTGAATCCCCCTTTCATCTAAAGTGAGCTTGATACCACCAAAATTTAACGTAGAATCAGCAAGAAGAAGCCAATTATTACTCACGTCCGAGTCTGGGTCAAAATTTGAACTAAAAAAATCAGCGAAAAGATTCGCAGCACCTGATGGGGAGTCTGCTTGCTTATCATTGAAGAACACAACAGAGGGAATACTCGAACAAGATTTTATAGACTTAACTTAACGCCAGAAAGCTTTGGGATTCAATTTTATATCTGCCTCAAAGTTACGCACATATTTCTTCTTCAAATCCTTGTTTAATGACTTAAACTCTTTTAAGTACTGCAAACACTTTTCTTTATGAAAAGGCAAGTTTGATTTTTTAATTTTTTTATAACACTTGTTCATTAAATTCTTAAGTTTTTTCAAATCCTTAGTAAACCAAGGAATTTTGTAAGCCAGTTTTTTGGCTCTCGGGATATTGTCACTACAGATAGTGCTTAAATTATTCTTAAACATATCAAAACAACCTGAGACTTCAACCCCAGTAAATAACGTATCCCAATCAATAGTATCAATTGCCGTATTGACAACATCGACATCGTAATTTTTGCAGCAAAAGTTTGAAAAAGAGTGCTCACAATAAGTATTAAACTCGTAAAACTTCAAATGAAGAACAAGCGGTACATGGTGTAGACCAGGAGTAGACAAAAGGTCGAGGCACTCCTGGATGGAAAAATTTACATCGCTTAAAAAGATAAGGTCCAAAATTCTATGAAACGTATTATTCGAAACAAGACTTGACTAAGGTCACATCTTGAAAGATCGTCAATCAATTATGTTTCAGCAAAAGTGTTAATAGATTTTGGGTAGAGCCCAAGGCCACCGCTTATATTAGACCATTATAAGTTGCTAAGGTTGTAATCGGAGACTTCAAATGGTCCCGAAATGATACTCTAGAAATGAGTCCTACAAAAATACCATTTTTTAGTGATCTTGCATGGTGTAGAAATAGTCCCCAAATATTCCCGAAATAACCCTTAACCAGCCCATATGCTTTGGAAATTTTCTCGAATACCGATTCTAATACTTCATACAATCCCTCAATAGTTTTGAAATAATTTCGAAACAAGCACAATTCCGAAACTGTCCAGTGATAGTTGAGGATTCCGAAGCAGTCCTTAAACTATTCCTGAAGTAGTACCGAAATAATTTTTAAACAATTTTTAATAGTCCCGAAACGATCCTTTAGATATGAGTTATACGAAAATGCCGATTCCAAACGATCTTTAAAACTCTTCCGAAATAGTCACAACCATCCTTTTAATTGTTCAGGAGACATGGTCCCGAAATAATCGACAAATACTCCAAAAATAATACTTAATACAATCTCCAAATAGTTTCGAAATTATCCCGAAACATTTGTTAAAAAAAAATGTTTAGCTTGATCCCGAAATAGTCACGAAATAGACCAAAAAAAATGTTTGAAATCATTTCAAAACTAGAAAGCAATCCCAAAAATATACGTTGAAATAGCACCAAATAGTTTGGAAATGATCCCGAATGTGATTCCAAGTGATTCTTAAAACTGTCACGAAATAGTCACAATCGTCATCCTTAAAATAATTCGGAGGCATGGTCCCGAAGTAGTTCCAAAATAATCCTTAATAAAATCTCCAAACAATTTCGAAATTACCCCGAAACAATCCTTAAAACAATCCCGCAATAGTCCCAACTTGATCCCGAAATAACCCTTTATAGTCCAAAAACAATTTCGAAACTATTCCAAACCTAACCTAACCTAATCACCAAAAATATTCAAAGAAATTTTCTTAAAAAAATACTGAAAACTATACCGGAATGATCTCGAACTATCTTCCAGGCTATTAGCCAAATTTCATACAAACATTCAAATAAATAAGATTCTTGTACATGTTACTGATGATTATTAGGAACAGCTGACATTGTTACATTCCAGCTTTATAGCAAATATAAATTGTTACAAATCCCCCTAAAGACCAATCAGCAATTTAAACTTTTAGTGACTTTTCTCTGTCGCTGGCAGCGATAAATGCAAACGAATGACAAAACAACAATCGCTTTTTTTATTATCAATGCAGTTTGTTGTCGTTAATGGTGTTGTTATATATTTTATTTTTTCTTTTTCTTTATTTTGAATGAGCTATAGAATGTCAAGGCTGGTTCTACACAATCTTAACTGCAACTAAAAAAGTAAAAAATTACAACTACAAAAAGAAGCGTGTTAATGATAATGAGCTTCAGTTGCAAGCTTAAATGTGTTGTTCTCAAAGAAAAAAAGAGTGGAAGAAACGTGGCACTTGCTCTTGACCACCATACAAAGACAAAATTTACTATAAGCAAGCAATTCGAGATACTTTTGTTGATAATGTAAAATAATGTTTTGTTTATTACTTTTACTTACTTATGTAGTTGTTGTAACCTTATTACCATATTAACATTGCATAATAGCGTAGGCGGTTTTGTGTATCTTACATGGTGGACAGGACCTCGGTAGGCAGGACAATAATGCGATTTTGTATTAACTGAACGAATGAAAGAATAATGGCGTAATTTGCATTTTGCAAGAGAAAACGATAAAGATGAAATCTGTTTTGGATTTCAAAAGTATTACAACAAGTAAACGGAATTTATTAACAAGAGGATGCGCTCATAAACAGATAAATTTACATCGACTTAAGAATTGTTAGGGCTAAGCTTTAATAGTATCAAATAAGAAAAGTCGATTTAGAAGATCTAAATTTTTTTGCTACAGCCAAGCGTGAACTGTTACAGAGAACGTGGTTTGCTTTTCTCTTTTTGTTTTATAAGTTACCCAGGACAACAGGAGCTGAATTTTGCTGCCCTTCTAGTTTGTATGAAATTAATTTAATAAATAGAGCTATTAAAACAAGGAGGCGAAGTGTTGGTAAAGAGCATGCATCAACTCCTATGCAAACTATGTTCGAGTGAGCGCATTCCTTCAGCTTGGAACTTAAGTGTACTCTGACCACAATCCCGCAAACCGCGCCAATCACACCATGGAATCAGCCTGCTGAATATCGCGTATAAGGTTACTGAAACCCATAGTCAACAAATTGATTGCACCTTGTTAGTGTAGCTTCAGATCTGGTAAATCTATTATCGACCAGATCTTCACGATACGCCAGATCATGAAGAAGACTTACGATAAGAGAATCGATACTCGCCATCTTTTTGGCGACTTTAAAGCAGCATTTGACCGCTCGACGGAAGTTGCCTGTATGCTGCTATATATCTATGTCTGAATTCAAGTTTCCTGCAAAGTTAATAGCGCTCTGCCAGATGACGTTGAGCAACGCCACCAGCTACGTCAGTATTGAGAAAGGACCACTCCGAGCTATTCGAAACCAAACGAGAATAGAATAGGATTAGATGGGAATGAAAAAGTGGATGAACCAGCTAGATATGTCGCATCAAGCCTTCTCCCTTATAATTAAAAATATTTGCAGAAAAAATCTTAAACCTAACGCGTAACAAATTGACAGTCGGAAATCGATAACTTATCTATTATTTTTCCATAAAAAATCAGTGGTAAATCGTTTTTTTTTGATAAAATATCGATAACTTTTTGATTACTTTTTGGTTGCATATCGATGCCTTTTCGAAAAACAATCGACAACTTTTTGATAATATATCGATAATCTTCAATAAAAAATCGATAAATTTTCGAAAACAACCCGATAGCTCGTCTATAAAAAATAAGTTACTCATTGATAACTTTTGTTATCGATTATTTATAGCACTTCGAGAGCAAATCGATAACTTGTCTATATCGCATCGATAACACTCCTATAATCGATAACTCATCGATAACAAACTGTTAAAGTTCTGATAACAAATTGATAGCACGCCTTCCGCTACGGCACTGGCTTCGGTTTCGACTTACAGTCATTCTTTTCCTCTCCCTTCGTTTTCTGTTTTCCTTACCTTTCCTTTTCTTCCTTACTATCCCATCCCTTTCCTTTGCTTTGTCAAAAATTAATGCGATTTTGACAGTCCCATAACTTGTACTTTCTTGAACTAAAAAGTTCGAAATTTTCGTTAAATTTTCTTGAGAAAATAAAAAAAATTTAATTGATGAAATTTGGAAAAAAAAATGTTGTCCGCTGCTGGACTTATGTACACTCATACATATACAACAAACACTGAAAACATTGATTCTCAGTTTGGTATTCAACATTATTTATCATTTGACACAAAATATTTTCTCGACTTTTTCTCAAACGTTGATCTTCAATTTGCAAATAATTTGAGACATACTTGAAAACTTTTTCTCTCAAATGTTTGACAAAACATTAACTCTCAGTTTGATATTCAGCATTATTAATCATTTGAAACTATATATTCTCTCAACTTTTTCTCAAACGTTGTTCTTCAACTTGAGAATGGTTTGATATATACTTGCATTTCGTTCCATTCTGGTTGAAAACCATCGATATCATGGAATATTTTCGTGAATAATTATGTGAGTACTTTTTGCGCAAATGTTTCTAAAATTTAAAGTACATAATAAGTGTTCATGAAACCCAAAAATAAAATAAAACATTGTAGAACATGCTTATTTTACATCAATGCTATCGATAGTGTCGTCAATAGTGCCGTTGATAATTCGTCGATCCCTAATTTGCATACTTTAGCTGGAAATGTAAACAAGCGATTTTATTGAGTGAAGTTGGACATAAAGTGAAAAACTAAGGAAGCATTTATTTAAAATGTATAAAAACTTCCTTATTTTTTCACTTTATGTCCAACTTCACTCACTATTAAGTGACTAGCTCTACCCGGAGTACGTTGTAACGCCCGAGATCCAATGAATGTTGCTTTTTTTTTTTTTTTTTTTTGTGTAGCGTACAGGAAACTGTAAGAGCTTAAAATTGAATGGCAAATCTGTAGGAAGCATTGGGATCCGTGGTGAGCACATCTTCACCTTTGCTTTTACCGCGGATGATTGTTGCTTCGATTACATTCGGCATTAATATTTCTTAACGCAAAGTCTGGTTCCATTGCACACTTTTGGTGGGTCTACATTCCGAAGAAGCATGATTGGTGAGAATTTTCAAAGTTAATATATGCGCAGGCATTCCAGGTGGTTCTAAAGAGTTTAGAAATTCAATTGGATAATTCACAATTTGATCTTCATCTGTAACTGTGTTGATCGATTTATATTTCGTCACTTCACCAGTTTTGTATGCGATCATTGATTTTGTTAACATGATCATTTTTGGGAGCTAAGATTGCTCGTTCGCATAGCCAAAAAAAAATGTTTATTTAAAATTCTTAATTCTGAAATATGAAAAACCTTCGTCTTGATCGAAGGAACCTATAGCCAAAATTTGGTGATGATTGAAGTGTGGAAAATACGTTTCCACAGAGAACACACACACACAGAACTTGATTTTTATAGAAGATGTAGATAGACTGAAGTTAACAAATTTCTTTAACGGCGGCAGATTACTAAACGTCCAAAAGGAATAACAGCCAAACTCAACAATGTAGTCAAACTTTAGGTGTTTAAATAACCTAAGTTTGTACAGCAGCCATAGTTCTGAAAAATCCAATTTGTAGGGAAGATGCCACGCCCCTTTTTTCCAAATTCCACATTTTACTGGAGGTGTTAGGACTTGACGTCATATAGCTCCTTACCAATTTTCATTATCCTACCATTACTACATCCAGAGATATGCAGTATGATATATTCCATTTGCATGGACGGTGCCACGCCCTTGTTTTCCTAATGTCACATTTTCTTGGTGGTGTTAGGGATTGACTCCATATAACTCCTTACAGAATTTCAATGTTCTGGCATGTAGAGCTTCAGAGTTATGCAGTACCAACGATTACATTTGCATGGCAGGTGCCACGCCCCTTTTATATATCGAAATTATTTTTAGCCTAAAACATTCGTGTTGATCGAAGGAACCTATAGCCAAAATTTGGTGATGATTGAAGGGTGGGAAATACGTTTCCATAGCGAACACTCACACACACACACAGAATTTGATTTATATATATATAGATATTGTACTACATTATGCATAAATCTAAACGAGTTAAATGTGAAGTGAGGCAAATAATTAATTTGCTTACCGAAATTGGCACAACAGTGGATTCCATTTCGTTCCGCTTTATTCTCGTTTGAGAAAAAGTTGAGAATGCAAAAATTCTCAATTTTAAAATAAAAAAAAATTCCATATTAAAAATGTGCCTTTTAGCTTGAGAATGCTATCAACAGTTATTTCAAATGCATTTGAAAACTAACGTTTGAAATGCGAGAAATGGACTAATTCTCAAATGAATATGCAAAAGTTAACGTTACTCATACGCCACGGTGTGCATTCCCGCTTCTAACACTGATTTGCATTATAACAATAACCGCCCATCAGGAACTACTTAGACCACTACGCTACCAACAATTTTGTTACAAATTGTCAAAGACAAAACCTCAACTGCACAAAATAGACACAAAAGATAGCCGTGGGTTGCTACAGAACAGTGCACATTAATAGAAGAGGAGGAGGCAATAAAATGGCAACGCACAATGAAGTGAAGGACATTAAATTGACTATGAAAATACAACAATGCAATCAAATCCCTTTAACTGTATTAACTACAACAATACCAATAGTAGTGACAGCAACAACGCAGCAATTTGCTACAAATGTTAATATATCACAGGCGGTGCCATTGAGTGATGGAGACGAAAGTAGCGATGAAGCTGAACTGCAAGAAGTCTACAATGATGAATTGCAGCACCAAAACCAACATCAAATGCACCAGTACAACCACAATCATAACCACAACTCAGAATCAGACAGTGATGAAAGTGACGTTGGCCTCGTCGACGCCGTTGGCATTCTTGCCACATGGACCGCCGCTGAACCACCACAACAAAGCGATAGTTTTGATGAAGCTGATGAAGATGAGGAGGGTGGTGGGTGTTTGGATATTTTAATATCCCAGGACGGTGATGTAACACAGGACTCAAGTTTTGATGATGATTGTTTTATACTTCAAATGCCGTCGGCGGCGCAAAATGAGTGAGTTAATCTTATGTATGTAAAAGGTTGAGTGTGGGGTTGTGTGCGATAGGCCATGTGTGACGGGATCCTAACGTATGGATGTATGTGTGTGTGTGTGGGTTTATTCGGTTAAGCACATAGCTTGTAATATATGCAATTTTACTAACATAAATGTGCATAAGGGTGGATAAATTTTGGCGTGTTCGAGAAATGGCAAGTTCGACTTTATATGAGCGCAGTTCGATAGACAGAGAACGACTCGGGGAGTGAACAAATGCCAAGTCGAATAACTAAGAAAAATGGACATGAGAAAAAGAAAACGTGAGGAAGGGGAATATGAAAAGAAAAAAGGAAACACACGCCTAAAATAAAATTGAAGAGAATACGAGATAGGTTTATAATGGATTAGGTTATGGTTAAAGTTTCGTTTTTCGTTTAGATTCACTCTTGAAGACTTTTTCCACGTCAAGCAAAATAGCAAAATTCTTTATCTTCTAGATATCTTTCTTTCAGTTTGACAACCGAATGGGAAGCAGACCTGCTGATACATTATGCGGATTGAGATGCCGAAACCAGCACTCGAGGAATCTTGCCCCTGATGTAAAGAGCAACTCTTGTTCATGCCTTTGAAATTGAGGTGACTGTATGGTGGGGTTAGTTTACATTCTTGGCAGCCCACTGCCAAAACCCCCCAAAGATCTACGAATTCGAGCAGGAATTATGCCATTCAGCTTTGCAGATTTGTTAGGGTTAAAAGAGGTAATGTCCCGCCGAAGTTGGCCTGCCATAAAATATATGAATGGCATTCCTCGAAGCCGCAAGCCCAGCCTCCACCCACATCTCTCAGGTACTGCAATGGAGCAGTATCCCTTAGGAGAAACTTCCTGATCCTCGCGGGTAGTATAGACTCTCTTAACTCCACATTGTAGAGCTCTCAGTAAGAGAGTAGTTTATCCTCCTTGCCCTTGTTGAAAGCTAACAAATATTTCAATGCACCTCCTAGGTTTTCTCCCACCCTGTAAATAGTCAGTGGCTAGGAACTATACAAATTATTACGTATGACTGACCATTAACAGGACCCTACTAGCACTAGTGTTGAATCGACTGTGATGGAATTCATTGGCAGATTAATGAGTGGCATAACTTTCACTGTGAAAAAGAGTGGAGCGAAGGCTCAGACAAAGGGCTACGCCACAGGGTGATGACCGGGCGATGAATACCCTGAGTGTTCTTTAAAAAAAGGTACTTGGGTGTCGTCGTCGGTGATCTAAATTATGCGGAGATTCCTTAATTTAGACTATCGTCACAGGAGGTGTATTAATAACAAGGTGTTATGTAAACTGAATGTGGGAGATAGGACTAGGAAAACTTCGATTGCTTAGTAAGGTCGAGGACTGTTGGGGGTTGTTTGAGCTCACTCAACTTAGGGCATAGGAATATCGAAAAGCCTCGCTCCACACAAAACTGTCCCAACCCAATGTACATACATAAATAGATACACAATCAGCATATGTATAAATCGTAGCATATGCCAATTTATTTATGTGAATAATTTCTGGACAATGAATGCCGTGTATTAGATATTGATGTTTGTAGTGCCTGACCTACAACATTTCTGCGTTTGAATACATTTTAATTATTCTCTTTGCATTTGGTCTGGTTAATGTAACCACAAATCTAAATTGCCTATTACACACCGAGTTCACTCCAATTTACACTAAGCCTGATCACAAAACGTAATTGACCGCTTCCTCTTCCAACCCGCACTTCCTACATAATAGACCAAGCCTTGTTTAAAGGCATGCGCCGCCAGAAGGCAGTGTCCAGTCAGAAAACTCATCACGAGTCTACACTTCGCTCTTTTCATTCATTCATTCATTTCATTTATTTGTTTATAATTCAGTACAAAGATTCAGTGATAGGAGTAACCTTGGTAGTCTAAGGTTGTAAGAACTACCACTTTACATCATCGCGCTTAAGTCCATGACTTTCCCGCTTGGTCGATCATGTGCAACTATTGCCTTTTCTTGGTCTCGCCTTTTCTTAGATCTGTTAAAATGTAAGCGATCCCTGGAAAGAATCGGGATAGGGAGATACGCCGAAGTTCCTAAATTTTCTAAGCGGAGTCTCCTCTTTAGCAAACACTCCAAACGTGTAGCTGCCATAAAAAGCTTTTTAGCAAAAGCATTGTGTTGAAAAAATTAAAAACTAGGACGATGTAAATTGGAAGACAAGCTCGGCCTAAGTTATGAATTTATTTAACGCTCACCTTAACCAAATAATTACGGGCTAAAAGAACTTCGTCCGCTTCTGTGACTTATTATTTAACTATCGATAACTTCACGATAAATATGGACATATTCAATCTATGTGAGGCCTAAATAGATCGGCCAGATCAACCTAACCAATGGGTTTGTTATCGCCAAATCATCGGCTTCTCAATAGTTTCTTATCGGATTTTTATCGACGGGCTATAGTTGTGTCAACGATTTTATATTAAAGTTTTATCGGTATCTGTTTCATAACAAACCAATGAGTTTTTGATAACATTTTGATAATGCTCCGAAAAGAAATCGACAACTTTTCGATATGATATGAATTCGATAACTTTTTGATAAGAAAGCGATAACATTTCGATAAATTTTCGAAAACTTTTCGATATCCAATCGATAACTTTTCGATAGTAAATCGAGACCTTGGTGATAACGTTTCTATTAATTTACGAAAAATAATCGCTAAGCTTTCGTTAGCAAATCGACAACTTCTCGATACCATAAGAAAGAACTTCGATAAATAATCGATTGCAATCGATAACTATTCGAGAACAAAACAGTGTAGTGACTAGACTTCCGCTTACATTCTGTATTCCCTCACATAGCATTCTTCATCCAAAGACTACGCTTACGCTTACACTAACTTCACGCTTACATTCTGGATCCCCTCATATCGTGAGCAAAGATGTTTACACTGTTACTAAGTAAATGCACAACAACAAAAACCTTAAAGCAAGCTACATAAACACATTAATCATCATGTACACACATACATACAAGCAGCAGAGAGATACTCACAAACACATGCCATCATCAGCTGACGTAGTCCTCACATATACACACGCATATGGTTACACACTACAAATACACGCGCGTATGGCTGGTGACCAGGCAAAGGATTCTAGAAGAGGAAACGTCTAGACATTTGGGCAGAGAGTATAAAAACAGCACAAGCTGAGTAGTCAGTAATCAGTTTGATTTAAGCACGCTATTGGTTGCGAAGTATAAGTGTTATTGTGAAGTACTTTCAAAGTAGTCTAATAAAGATCATTTTGCTTTATTGAATATTGGACTTATTTATTCAAATATTTAGGAACGTTAGTAGAAGATGAAAATAAGTGGAGGTTCCCTAAATTCGTTACAATATATTTAGATTGGCTGGATTAATTATAATCGAGTGGCCCCTCGAAAGTGATTTGGCAAACACCCCCAGTGTGGTTCTGCCATGACCAATGTTCACATACATACATCATTATATATACCCTACAACAATGCTATTAGTGTAGCATGAATCCGAAATGAGTCGCAAAGGAGTATGCGATTAATGCCAAGTTTGATCTCTTTGTATGCGTTCAACTGTTCCCTTTTGTTTGAGCATATTGTATGAAGAGACTTATTGTACCCATCCCATTTATACCCGAAGAGAAAGGATAGAACCAATCCTATTTGTACCCATATCAGAACGAATGATGACTAATCCGTATTCGTAACAAAAAGTGTTAGCTTTCGTATGGTACGTCGATATGTACATTTTAAGCGAAAGATTAAAACTTGCAAAAAAATTGTTAAATATATCTAAGTAAAAATATGATTTAGTCGCCAACTCATTCCAAAAAATATGGGTCGAAGATACTGGAACTAATGGTGCTAGTAATTGAGTTTCTGTCTAGAGCTACATATTTTTCTTAAATAATTCGATTCAATCACCTGTAATCTTTTTTATTTTACTTATTTCGTTGCCGTTTTTAATGACTAATCGCAACTGTACCCAAAAATTACTAAAAAGGGTTGAATTATGCCCCAATGTACACAAAAGAGATCAATCGGAGACCACTCTTTTTAGGGATTAATCGCACTATTTTTTGAAGGGTATTACACACTTTTTCTCAAAACCAGTTCCAACAAGATAGCAAAATTTAAAGATAAATAAATTTTTGTCACTCTCTGAACAATTTTATTATAAATTCATATAAATGTCGAAATTCACTTAAGCCATCGACTAAATAAATAAAATACAATAATTGGTGTTGAAAATTGTGATTGGAATGCAAGTTTTGGCTACCTTGGACCATATCCAATAATAACTGTTTCACCTTGATAATGAATTACTAACACAATAATATTCAAATTGAAACTTTGCATTTATAATAAACGAACAACAACAAATACATAAAGTCATTCCGTATGCAATCAAATGAAAAGCAATAAATACAAAATGCATTGCTGCAAAAACAAATATAGAATCAAATAACAAAAATAAGTGTGAATATTTGGTGCAGGGAAAATATTTGAGTGTAGCAAAAAAAATTGCTATAGAAATGTGAGAAAATAAACGATGCATCAAAAAAGTTCTAACTATGTACATATAATATATTTTCGATGCAGCGGAATCGTTTTGTCCCAATTGAATAACCCTTTGTAAAAACAGCGCGTGGCTTATTTGTTATTAAACTGCTTTTTAACCCTCTAAAGCCAAAATCGTATTAATTTTTTTTGTTTTTTCTTGCTTCCCAACTAATGCCAAGTTCAACTCGTAGAAAAAATCGTTGGCACTATTTGCCGTTGGTGGGGATTAGCGTGGCGCGCGGCTACATTTGAAACAATTGCTGATGATGAAAGCTATGAATCGGCGATTATTTTAGTGTCAGCTAAGCAATTTTAGACTCGTTTATGGGTTTTCAAATTAACACATATATATATATGTATACATACATACCTCAAAAAATTAGAGAGGGTATGCAGACTATCGATACTTAGCATTACGGGAGCCCTGAAAACAACCCCGACGGCTGCACTCTATGCCATTGTGCACATTCCACCTGTAGACCTGGTAGCAAAGAATATAGCATTAACAACTGCAACCAGGCTCGGGGCAGCTTGAGCGCCGAACATATGGCCATAGTAGTATAGCGTCATCAATCACAAGATGAACAGACTACCTGATGATTCCCTATCTGCGCTTCGAGGGAGATCTAAAGGCCACAACAGAGGTGGACGGTTGGCGCAAGGTTGCGCAAATGGCGGACGAGGCGATACATGTGTACACAGATGGTTCCAAAGTAGTGGAAGGAGTAGGGTCTGCGGTATACTTCGCTGATCCGGAAATAAGCAAATCGTACAGGCTGCCGGATTACTGTAGCGTTTTCCAAGCCGAAATATTAGCCGTAACCAAATCAGTAGAAACCCTGGAATCGGGACAGGTAGAAGCATACATCTATATTGGGTCCCAGGGCATATGGGAATAGATGGGAATGAAACAGCGGACGAACTAGCTAAAACGGGCGCATCCCTTGAAGCTTGCTCCGTAGACGTCCCAATTAGACTGGGCGAGATTAAGTTAAGGCGAGAGGTGCACACGATCGACCAATCGGGAAAGGCGTGGGTTCAAGCGCGGGGCTTTAAAGTGTCGAAGATTATATGTAGGTCTTACAACCTTAGACTAGCAAAGTTGCTTCTATCATTAAAAAGAGAGGACTGTAGACTCATGATGGGTATTCTGACTGGACACTGCCTTCTGGCGTCACATGCCTTTAAATTAGGCTTGGTCAGTGATAGCAGATGTAGAAAGTGCGGGTTGGAGGAGGACACGATCGGGCACGTTCTGTGCTCGTGCCCTGCACTTGCCAGGCTAAGACTCCAGCTATTAGGAGTGATACAGCTGTCAGATCTAGAAGCAGCAAGTGACTTAAGTCCTAGGAAGCTTCTAGTATTTGCCAAGAGGACGGAGTTATTTTATAACATAGGTCCTGGTTTTTGATAGGGTTTTTCAGTTTGGTCATTAAAACAAACTTCTGGTAACACTACGGACTCAATCAGTCTATGTGAGATCCTCATGGACCGGCCAGTTCAACCTAACCGTTATATATATGTAAAATACTTTTCATGTTTTGACAATTGAATTAAATTGTTTTTTATTCAATCTCTGAGAGCTATACGCATAATTGGTGAATTCCACTTATGAACCTCTTGAATCCCAGCCGGACGACATCTGTATATATTGTGTCATAGATACTTGTATAAAGGTCTAATCTCCTTTCCTTAAGTTCGGCACACTAGTGGAAAGTCGCGGGGTGTGGTTTCGACTCAAATGCGAGGAGAGTTCACTTTTGGGGAAGTTGACAATAATCAATGGAGCTATGCAGTCTTTTTTCCGCTGAAGTTGACAGTAAAGCATTATTTTTTAGAGCAGGGTGGTCTCTTTAGCTTTCGAAGTTGACAATAAAGCATTCTCTATGGAGCAATGCGGTCTCTTCCTTAGAAAGTTGGCAATAAAGTTTACATCTGGAGGCTCTGTCAACAAGAGCTAAGCGGTATCTTTACTTATTCTAAACTGTGCATACATTTTTTAATTGATTATTTTGCGGAAGGTCAAAAAAATGGTTTATCACACCCCTTAATTGTGACCACAGAGCATACCTATTGAGAAAATGAAGAAGCAGATGCCTGTCGTTTGTGGATAACAACGATAATTGGAAGACTGGAGTATGTGCTCACTCTTCTTTTTGAAATGTTTGAAACAGCGTTTCTGAACGGTGGCATCGGATTTTGTAAACATGATTAGTAGTTGAGACAAAATGTTGTTGACGCGAACGGACATTTTGATTAGATGTGACAGAAAGGTTGTAATCTCATCTCTAAATTGTGATGCAGAAGTATGCAATTTCGGTTGTTACTCCTGGTGCTCATAAAAGGTTGTTTACATCCATTAATACTTGTTTTGAAATTGTGGAATTCGAACATGATGCAGTTAACTATTTATGCTTATGGAACCGACGGCAGAGTTCCCGTGCAACCGGATGCCTCTATCCCTAAAATGGAAAAGATTTTAGATAAACCTTATATCTTAACAAGGTAAGGTTGTGCACCCAATTACAAGCTGTGTGATTCCAACGACCGTGCACTGAAGTGTTTGGCAGGAATCATGGAGGTTTCGTTGGGTCGTTAATCTACGTAAGTAATTAGAACCGTCCGAACTTTTATTTGAAGTTTCTTGAATTATTCTGGGTAGTTTTGTACGAGATATAGGTGTCTCAAAATTCACATTAATTTTTGAAAATGTGTTTCATAATTTCTTTCATTAAAAAATTACACATCGAAAAAATCGTTAAAAATCAATGCGCACTTCGAGAGTCTTATAACTTGCACTCTAATAGACTAAAATTGATTTTACTCCAACTTCAAATGATAATTTCGAAACTTTCTTGAATTTTCAAATTTTTTCGAAAAAGTTGATGATAAAATTTGCTACTGCTATTTTCGTGTTCGTTGCTGTACGATGTATAAATGGTTAAAAATAAATAAATGTAAGGCGCGGCCACCGTGGTGTGATGGTAGCGTGCTCCGCCTATCACACCGTATGCCCTGGGTTCAACTCCCGGGCAAAGCAACATCAAAATTTTAGAAATAAGATTTTTCAATTAGAAGAAAATTTTTCTAAGCGGGGTCGCCCTTCGGCAGTGTCTGGCAAGCGCTCCGATTGTATTTCTGCCATGAAAAGCTCTCAGTGAAAACTGAACGGACGGCATCTGCAAGGCAGATGAGTTTTCACTGAGAGCTTTTCATGGCAGAAATACACCCGGAGCGCTTGCCAAACACTGCCGAGGGGCGACCCCGCTTAGAAAAATTTTCTTCTAATTTAAAAACCTTATTTCTAAAATTTTGATGTTGCTTTGCCCGGGGTGCGAACCCAGGGCATACGGTGTGGTAGGCAGAGCACGCTACCATCACACGTGGTAGTTATTCTCCTAAAATTTGATTGCAAGCTTCCCCGCTTCTGTACATACTTTCTAAAGATCCTTAGAGTCCCGATTTCTACTCTATCCATAAAAAGAGTTTATCCTAAATATCGGAATTCCCTAGAGTTCTCAGCTGTGCTCATAGTTTCCGTTCTAAAGATTACAGGGAAAGTTTTAGAGCTCGACGAGAAAATACCCAATCTCAGACGACTTTTTTAAATGTAACGATCCGCACGCGCCAATTGTCGAAAGTTTTTTTTCATGTTGTTTCCATACTCTATATTCACTCGAAGCTGGCATAAAATGGATTTCAAGATTTCACACTTTTTTTAACATAAAGGAAGTAAAACCGATAGGACAGGTCAGCCAAAGACCTCATCTCTTTCAAAAATGGAGCTGGCAAAAAACTGATGAAATCTGAACAATCAGTTGTATGGGACATATTTTATATATACGCCCCACCTTAACGAGTTTTTCAGACAACAATCTATGTCTTATATGTAATCATCTTGTGGAATGTCAATCTTCCAGCTGTCAAAATGAGTTAATGACTAAAACCCTCTTTTCGAAATATCAGTTGTATGGAGGATATATGCTATAGTGGTCCAATCCGGCGGTTGCGACAAAAGACCAATCGGACACCCAAATATACCAGTTCACCAAATCTCATCAAGTTATCTCAAAAATTTGGGACTGCTTGCGTTCAAACAGATAGACGAACAGATATACAGACTGACATGGCTAAATCAAGTCAGCCCATAATTCTGATCATTTCGGTATACGTATTGATGGGCCTATCTCTTCTCCTTTAAGAACTTACTATTTTGAGATTTGTGGCAAACTTAATATACCATTTCATTTTCATGAAAGGTATAATGAAATATTTCATTTTGCCCACGCTAATATGTTTATCTTTTGTTTTTCCAACTACAAAATTTCCGCTTTCATTGAGTGAGACAAAACCAATTTGGTTAATTTAGATATTTTTACATTTTCTCAAATCTATTTTAAGCAAATTTGCTATTTATTTTTATACACTTTTACGGTTCTGCAAAATCAAAATATTGTGAAAATGGCACGTATGTAAACAAATAGATACAGCAGCGAACAGAAAATTAGCAGTGGCATTTTTTGTCAATTTTGTCAATTAAATTTAAATTTTTTTATTTTCGATACTTTAAGAAAAATCTTCTACGAATTTTATAGCTGAAACTATGCAAACCAATCTCAAAATATTTTTTTGAAAAAATTCGAAAACTCGAGAAATTAATTTCGAACTTATTATTTCGAGTTCACTGAATTTATTTTAGAATACAATTTTGTAGCCCAGTCAATTTTAGTCAAAAAAAGTTCAAATTGTAATATCTCAAAACTCACATTGACTTTTAAAATAACTTTTCCCGAAAGATGTTTTACACTTTCCTCCTTAAAAGTGTGAATGTGAAAATTTTCTTTTATACGAAAGAAAAGCTGAAACATGCTTCAAAAAAAAAAAATACCAAAAGTCAATTCGAATTTCGATTGCCCTATAACTTCTATTTTTGCAGACTATAATAGATTGAGTTATAAAACTACATACTCAAAAATATTCATAGAACTCCAAATAAAATATTCGAATTTTCGATTTTTTTCGAAAAAATTTTTTAAATGGGTTTGAATTATCTCAGTTACCAAATTCGTTGAGATTTCTTGTCAAAATATATAATATAAAAAAAAAACTAAACCTGCGAAATTTGGAAAAAAAATTCCTACTGCTATTTTTTTGTTCGCTGCTGTACTTGTACAATTTTGTGACATCTGTGGGAAAATTGTTGTGTTTTTTTTTCCTACTATTTGCACAAATTTTTTTCAATATTTATTAAATCATTTTCACAGATGTCTTAAATTAATTAAGTAGAATTTTATATTTTTGCCTATGTTTCAATTTCCGTTATAATTTTTCCTTTTAATTCTGTCGTTTTACGTTGCACCAATTAATTTATATTTAAAGCGATTTTACTTTGTTTTTCTCAATCGACAGATTTCCGCATTTTGTTTTTCCTGGTAATATTGTTTTTTCTATGTCAAATAGATTTATTTATACAATTTAAGTGTGCACATAAAATTATTTTTTATACTCAGCGTGCTTTGCACACAGAGTATATTAACTTTGATTGGATAACGGTTGGTTGTACAGGTATAAAGGAATCGAGATAGATATAGACTTCCATATATCAAAATCATCAGTATCGAAAAAAAATTTCATTGACCCATGTCCGTCCGTCCGTCTGTCCGTTAACACGATAACTTGACTAAATATTGAGATATCTTCACCAAATTTGGTACACGAAGTTAGCTGGACCCAGAATAGATTGGTATTGGAAATGAGGGAAAGCGGATGATAACCACGCCCACTTTTTATATAAAAAACCTGATTAAATAATATACCCAGAATGTTGAAATTTGACGTGTGGACTGATATTGAGACTCTTGATACAAATTTGAAAAAAAATTTTAAAATGGGCTTGGCGCCGCCCACTTGTGATAAAGTCAATTTTACAAATATTATTAATCATAAATCAAAAATCGTTAAACCTATCGTAACAAAATTCGGCAGGGAGGTTTCCTTTACTGTAGGGAATGCTTTGAAGAAAAATTAACGATATCGGTTAAGGACCACGCCCACTTTTATATAAAAGGTTTTTAAAAGGGTCGTGGACGAATAAAATAAGCTATATCTTTGCAAAAAAGAGCTTTATATCAATGGTATTTCATTTCCCAAGTGGATTTATAACAATAAATAGGAAAAACTTCAAATTTAAAAAAATGGGTGGGGCGCCGCCCCTTTTATGACTAAGCAATTTTCTATGTTTCGGAAGCCATAACTCGAAGACAAATTAACGGATCGTAATAAAATTGGGTATACGGATTTTCCCTACAGCAGGAAATATTTATATAAAAAATGGGCGAGATGTTAAAGACGACGCCCACTTTTATATAAAAGATTTGTTAAAGGGTCGTAAGCGAAAATAAGAATCTGTATCTTAGCGAAAAAGAGCTTTGTATCAATAGAATTTTACTTTTTAAATTCAATTATAACATTAAATTGGAAAACACTAAAATTTTTGAACATGGGTGTGGCACAGCCCCATGTATGACTAAGCAATTTTCTATGTTTCGGGAGCCATAACTTGAAGAAAAATTAACATAACGTAATGAAATTGTGTACACAAATTTCCCCGATAGTAGAAAATATTGTTACGAATATTAGCAACACTAAGGGGTACTGCCATCTCTAAGCCGATGCTAAGCAGCGCTTTGTATGCACATCCATAAATCAATCATTATGTATCTACATAAACGAATCAATCATTATGTCTACACATATGTACGTATACGCAGCGGAGAGGCAACGCACAACCACATGCATATATCTGAGATACTCCCGAAAGTATGCAATGAGAGAAGCTATAAAATCGTGCATCTGTAGTTACAGCTGAGAAATTTGATAGCTGATGTCCAACTAGTAGATTCTGGAAATGGAAGCGCCTAGAAGATGCGAACGAGGAAATCAGAGAGTATAAAAGGCAACAATGGTAAAGGCGCAAGAATCAGTTTTCGATTAAGTACGCTATCTGTCGGGCAATAGTCGAGTTTTTTATTGTGAAGTACTTTAATAAAGGCCATTTTTCCATTATTCAATAGTGGAGTTATTTATTCAACAATTTAGCGATACGAACGTTAGTAGAAGGTTGCAAATAAGATGGTTTGCAGTAAATTCATTACAATATGTCTAGTAAAAATGGACGGGATCACCTAAAGACCACGGCAACTTAGATATAAAACAAGTTTAAAATGGTCGTAGACTAGAATAATAAGCTATAACTTAGCAACAAATAGTTTTGAATCAATGATATTTCACTTATCAAGGAGACATTTTTTTTTAAACGGACGGTGCCACGGGTTATGTAGAAAAGTAATTTATCTGAAATGAAATGTGCAATTGAAGCTCACGCTGAGTATATAATGTTCGGTTACACTCGAATTTAGACACCTTTACTTGTTTTATTTTGTTTTTGTGCACTTTTAATATGATAAAATTAATAAACGTAATTTGACGGGACTTTGACGATTTTTGTTCGATCTAATCTATTTACAGCTATTGTTGATTTGCTGCTTTCCATAGAATAGACGGAGTCCGTACTTAAAATTCTCAATCACAATACATCAAACTCGAATGGGTTATGACTTCTTGTGTAACGGCGTAATGGCGTAACACATTACAGCGTTACACAGCGCTAAGTACTGCTGAAAGGAAGCTACCATCAACTTTTAATGGAGTTGTGCCATGCCGGGAATCATAGAAGTTTTGATATAATATTTGTATGCATGTACATCTACATATGTTCGAAAAGGGCTTATAACTTCATTTTAGTCATGAACTCAATATGCAGTTCTCATGGTCACTCAGCGGCAATCGCGCTGCACAAATTGGCCAACAATTTGGAGGCATCACTGGAGATCAAACTTTTACCGTAAAATTATTCTTAGACATAGACCGGTTCCGTATTTGTATAATAGCAAGAGCTATACCTGTGCTAAATTCGGACATGAAATTTTCAACAGCTTCTTTTAAATTTAGAAGTCGCCTATTTTTCAAAATTTTACTAAACTTTTAGTTTGCATCGTAAATTGAATCTGCTAACCCTTCATCATTTTATTCGTGCTTGGTAGTGAATTATTGCAATTTTTCCTATTTTCTATATCGAAATTTATATCTTATATCGCATCTATTCTGCGTCAAGATTTTCAAGTATCTGTACTAAATTTTTTTAATTTTTCTTTTTATTGAATTTTTATTCAAGTTATCGTGTAAATGGACGGAATGAAAAACAAACAAACGAAACAACGGACGGACGGACAAACATACAGCAGTCACCACGAAAATAACAGGGACAATTTTTATCAAATTTCGTCAATGAAATTCTTTTTTAATTTTAGATAATTTGAGAAAAAACTTTTAAGGAGAACTTTGTAACTAAAACTCTATAAACCAAACTCGAAAAAGTTTTCGAAAAAATTCGAAAACTCGAGAAAATATGGGGAAAATTTCTTCATTTTTTTGGAGTGCGCAGTTTTGTAGAGCAATCACTTTTAATCTCGCAATGTACTAGTTTTAAGTCTCTCAGCATTGGCATGTGTTTTTGACAGTTTGTTTTTTTTTTTTTTTGTTTTAAAATTTTTTCATTTCTTCTACATAGTTGGACACATTTTTTTTGTATATGGAAGAAAATTTGAAACATCATTTGGAAAAAAATTTTCAAAAATAAATACGAATTTTGAGTGACCTATAACTTGTACTTTGTCGGCCCCAAATTAGTTTGGCTACGAATTCGTAAACTCAAAAAAATTCAAAGAACCCCATATAAAAGGTTCGAAATTTTCGTAAAACTTTCTCGAATTTTAGAATATTTTCGAAAATGCTTTTGTACTTTGTTAGACTAGGATTAATGGGCTTCAAAACGGCAGACTCAAAAAAATTCAGGACATCCCATATTAAAAGTTCAAAAATTCTCGTACAATTTTCGAATATTTTCGTCTCAACGTACTCGAAAACATGGAAATCTACAAACAGAAAACATTCGACGGTAGAATAATAAACGAACAGATAAACACAATTTCTGACACAATATTCGAGCCTTTAAAACTTGTTTACAGGAAACAACTTAATCACACAGGTACAACAGACAAACACACAACAACAAATAAACACAAAACATTTAACACACCAAAACAAAAAACCGACAAAGAAGGTCAAACGACTAAAATCACAGATTTCTACCTACCCCAGTCAGCCACACAAATCGATTAGTAAACCACCCTCGGTTCTGAATGAACGCACAGCACATACACATAACTAAATATACACAAGCATCAATTTGACAATACCTGCTCATATACCTACGAACTATAAATACAGGACAAACGACAACAACAGATCAGAACGAAAATCGACACTGATGATGGCACAATGCCGAAACCGGTTTGTCTCAAAACCAAATTTGTCAAGGGATGACGGAAAATCGTTCCAATATACATCATTTATCCACCCTGTCGGAAAATCAACCAAACAAGATAAGAAAGTTATAATACCCTATGTACAAGTATAGCTGTGTATAATTAACAGAATGCCAAAAACCGTATGACACTTTTTTCAACACCTTGTATGTATTTAAAATGCTGCAAGTAAATCGTCTGGCTCAATTTGCAAGCGATAGACATTAATAAATGTTTTCATTTTTGTGAGCGTGACATATTCCCTTGATGTCTATGCATAGATATATGTGTATGTGTATATAATTTGAAAAAGTGGAAAATTGCAAGAGATTTTTTCTTCTGTTATTTCCCTTGTGCGCACAAATATGATTTGTTGTTGTCATACTGTCATATGCTACACAGATTGCGGCCTTAATGAACGTTGACATAAGAATGAAAATTTCCCTAGTTATTTATACTACGTATAATGGTAATCTAGTTGAACGTGTGTCATAAAGCCATCTGATCCAGCCATGATGCTCCTTCCATCTGGCGTCACCCACCTTCAAGTGCTACAATGTCAGTGTGGTTAGATTATCGAATACAAGCAGCCAATTTTTATTGCAAGTTTTGTTCTGTTGTAGCAATTTGCTGTTATTTCATAGACAAGCATCTACTTATTTTTAATATTTATATACTCATACACACACAGAGTTTTGCTTTGAATGCGTATCTCCAAAATAAGTTTAGTCATGCCGTTAATTTTAGCTCACGCACCCCACAGCGCAAACAAACTCTCACACATAAAAAGGTTTACAATACAATGCCCCAAATGTCCTTGCTGTGCATTCAGTATGTAAAATTAAATTAGAACCGTCGACGCGGGCACATGTTGCTGTTTTGGTGAGAAGAGCTCTATTAAAGAAAACAATCTGAAGAAATGGCGGAATATGAAGCTTAACAACTTTCAGCAGCTTGGTGTGTTTTTGAAAATTACTAATTTTGAACTTCGATGTGGAAGCTAGTATCGAGCACATATTGAGGGGATACTTAAACTTAGTTTTGGTAACAGTAAAATTCCCCTCGTTTCTTATTTGCGTGCGAAAGACAGAGAGAGAAATATACTGAATAAAAATCAAATACAAATTTGTATTAAGCACTCAGATCAACATTTTAATTGGACTAGAGTAGGAATTTTTAAAACCGAAACTGTGACTGTGTTAGTAAGAGTATTATAATCGTAGCAGTACTGGTTCAGTCGCTGATCAAGGAACAATAAAGCAAAGCAAATTCAGGCAAAAAATATCCGTGTGAATCGAACTTGCACAGTTGTGGCATGAAATGGCGATAGCTGCTTTACGAAGCCCATCTCTGGCGCTTCTCTGTTCTAAACAGCATACTGTCGTCTAAATGTATAGAAAAGAGCGGGGAAAGCCTCATCGGCACTGTAAGTAATGTAAGAATTCTAAAGTATGTATACGTGATAGCTTATCTTCCTCTCTCTTTCATTGTGTTTTTACAGCAGCGATCACCAAAATTAAAACAGTGACCCAGTATTTTCATAGTAGTGATTTTGGTTTAGTCGTTGATTAACGAGCAACGAGGTAAGACATGTGCACGCATATTTGTTAACTCTCAACGCCTCCTCCGATGTTTCTGCGACAATTTCTCAAGGACTACCAAACGAAAGGGAGTACTAATATGTGCGAAACGAGCACAAATAGTTATTTAACCAGCATATGCCAATAGCTACATGGGATCAGTACAAGGCGACTGAGGCAATCCCAGTTCCGTCATCTATATTATGCTTCGATGACAGCTTGTTGTCTAGTATAACGTCAAGGTAGTTAACCCTTTCAGATAGTACCAGTAATACTTCGCCAATGGTGGTTGGTCTGAACGATTGTATTTTGTATACATGTAGATCTAGCTCAGTTTTATTGGGGTTTACATCCACTCCGCAGGACACATACCACTTAGTCACTGCTCTCAGGTAACCCTGCAAAGGGTCCCTCAAGGTGTTCAGGTATTTCCCTGCGCTCAGCGTAGGCCACCACATTGCAGCCTCAACATTCGAAGTCTCGAAGTAGTTCGTCCACGACCACGATCCAGATGAAGAGGAGACAGAACACCCCATTGTATTCTTACCCTTCTCAGGGTCATTAAACCTCACCACTAAGCTGTGACAAACGTGCCGCCCAAAAGTCTGTTGTTCATAGGTTGAGAGAAGAATCGTCTTCCTATCTTGTTAAATTTGGTAGAACAAACTTCTTTCTACACTATTTAACTATTGTGAGGTACTGACAGATCGGTAAGTTTAAGCTAACCTAAGTCCTAACAGATATATTTTCCACTTTATAAAACACAATAACGTTCGAAATTTTCATCCGTGGAAGACCTGCATTAAATGCACTACATTTTTGCACCACCCTGTATTTTTCTGTTGTGACATTTACCGTTACCACAAGCTGCTGCGGCTTAACGTCAGAAGATTAAATTGGAAATTATGCCAAAAAATGCTGTTATCATAATAATGGCCACTCAAAATGCTTGTCCAGCAAGCGTTGGCGCTGTTTGTAGCTGCCTGTTTGCTTTTGTCCAACATAATCAGTGCACAGAACTTCCTTTTATTTTGGCCTCCAGAGATAGCTTCTCTAGCTATATTGACGACTGTTTGTATTGCATCTACGGTGGATCTTGATTTGCGAAATCCATATTGACTATTCGATAAGCCACCTGGTCTTTCTAGAGTCAGCTGTAGGCGCTCACTAATTATACGCTCGAAAATCTTCCCTAGGGAATCCAGCATACAAAGTGGCCTATATGAGGATGGTTGTTCCGGCTGTTTACCACGTTTCAGCAATAGGACAAGTCTTTGTCGTTTCCACGGGCGAGGGAACACGCCTTCTTGCATACAGGCATTAAAAAGATCAGTAAATAATGTAGCCCTAGTAGTAATCGCGGCTTTAAGGGCTATGTTTGGTACTTCGTCGGGTCCTGCGGATTTGTTATCAGCAACTCTTTTTGCAGCGTCCAGCACCTCTTGCTCTGTAATTTTCGCAATTTCCGTACTTTCTAGATCCTAGCTTGGATAAGTCCAGCGATCCTGCGTCGGGAAAAGTGTTTCAACAATAATATTCATCAGTATCTGGCACGTAGGTTGCTGTGATATCGGTCCTTTAACTTTGGCCATCACAGTTCTGTAGGCTGATCCCCAAGGATCTAGGTCGACATTATCCAGCAGTTCCCTAAAGCATAACTTCTTGCTCTTTTTTATGGCATTTTTAAGTGCCTTTCTTTGTGCGACATAGGTGCTGTGTAGCTCTGCATATCGTGGTGATGAGCGTGCCCTCTGCGATATTCTTCGTGCTTTGTGACATTTTCTACGCTCTTCCGCAATTTCGTCATTCCACCAATATACCGGAGTGCGCTGTGCTTTTCCGCGACTTCTGGGCATGGCAGCATCACATGCCATACATAGCAACTTAGTGATTTGAACTGACTGGTCTTCCGCATGCGATTCTCGTACTATGGCGTCCTTCCAGATAATGTCAAATATTTGTGGGTCGAAAAGGTGCTGTTTCCATTTCCTACTTTGTCGATGTCTTGCTGCTACCGTTCGTGGAGTTTCGAGCAGCTCTACGCTAATAGCTTTATGGTCGCTGTGTGTGTAGACGTTGCTTATGGACCATTTTGCTCGTTTTGCTATTTCGCTGCTAGCGAAGGTGAGATCTATAATGGATCGTCTGGTACCTGTATCGAAGGTATATATCTCTGGTTCATTTAGGAGTTCTAGCCTCAAAGAAGTAAGGTTTTCGAGGAGAACTCTCCCTCTTTCGTTGGTTCGTCTACTTCCCCACACAGATGACCATGCATTGAAGCCTCCACACACTAAAAGTGGGTGTTTACCTCGTGCTTCAATGGTGATCCCGTATATCATGTCTTCGAACTCGGCGATGGTCATGCTCGGAGGGGCATAGCAACTGAAGACGTATATACCGTTGATTTTTGCCCACGTGAATCCTGCTACCGTTGGCGTCATAATTTCCTGTGGGAGAAATTTCCCTGGTGCCCAAATTGAGGATTTCCCTGCTGAATCTGAGAGCCAACCCTTCTCCTGGCGATTTTTGTATTGTTCAGAGAGTACCACTATGTCATATCCTCCTTCATAGACTGTTTGGGATAATAGCTCTTGGGCTGCCTCGCAATGGTTTAAATTGAGCTGCAATACCCTCATGAGACAGTCATTTTGCTGCCCTATCGTTGTGGGCATTTAAAACTGCCTGCTGAATGTTGTCCCCCACATAGCGCGCATTTCGGTGCATTTTCGCAACTTGCAGCCTTATGACCTTCCTGACCGCATTGTGAGGACCCCAAAACCGAGGGTTTTGTACCCTCACAACATATACCTATTTTTCATTTTTCTTACATACATGTTATACAGGAATTGAATTTAACTCTGAATTTAACATTTATACATTTTTATAACATGAATTATATATTTATGAATTACACGTCAAAACACATACATGCGGTTGCATATTGAATTATTATTTACTAAATTGAAGGATAAACCAGACTTGCGTACTTTTGCACGCAAGCAAAATATTTACATTTTTCGCCCACATAAGTTTCAAATATAGGTCACCCTAACATACACTAAAACATTTGGAAGGAAAATGGAAACGCACAAAAACATAAAATTATGCCGGTCAACCAACCCTTCGCGCATCCAATGCACTCAGCCACAAATACAACATACATAATAATTTGGATAAACAAAGATCAGCAGTAAAAGTCGCCAAACTAAGCGCCGCTACTAATTGGGACTTTTCTCTACATACTTACGTACAAGCATACGACACACCAACGCACGCGCTAAGCAGAAGCCGAAAGCATCAAACGAGGCCAACGCACCATCAAAACCAAGTGACAGCGAACATACGCATAAACACAAATGATCGAATTCGATAGGTAAAGCAAAGACTGGAAAACACGGCAGGCATATACAAGCGTACGTACGAGATTTGGCACATTGTTCGCTATGTATATTAGGGCTCCCTAAAATTGGGATATGAAATGCCGGGATAGCGGATCGCCATACATGATCGAAAATATGCATATATGTATATATACCGCGGCCACCGTGGTGTGATGGTAGCGTGCTCCGCCTATCACACCGTATGCCCTGGGTTCAACTCCCGGGCAAAGCAACATCAAAATTTTAGAAATAAGATTTTTCAATTAGAAGAAAATTTTTCTAAGCGGGGTCGCCCCTCGGCAGTGTCTGGCAAGCGCTCCGATTGTATTTCTGCCATGAAAAGCTCTCAGTGAAAACTCATCTGCCTTGCAGATGCCGTTCGGAGTCGGCATAAAACATGTAGGTCCCGTCCGGCCAATTTGTAGGGAAAAATCAAGAGGAGCACGACGCAAATTGGAAGAGAAGCTCGGCCTTAGATCTCTTCGGAGGTTATCGCGCCTTACATTTATTTTTTATTTATTTTATATATACCGATGTACCACCATATGTATGATAATGGAAAGAGGGAAAACGCATGTTAGCATGTAAGCGTATGTATGTACCAATAGAATACAGCGAAAGTAGCGTTAAACTAGAATTCGATTTTTGCATTTCCAACTTTTATAATTGTTATTGTAAAATTACTGACTGCCTGCGTGCAGTCCTACATAATTTTATATCTGAGGAATTATTACAATGAATTGTTTTTAGGAAATAACTGTCCACCGGCGTACAAAATCGTATATAAGGGCGGCAAATTAGCTTGTAAGATCAGAAGCTAGGAGATAGGCATACGAGTCAGTGGGCTTCTACCACTGACCAACATGACCTGAAGGTTTCTACTTCATTTCGTGAATTATTTTATATTCAGTAGGAGGTTTCTACTCCAACTGACGGAGAGCTAGCAGAGGGGTTCTACCTCAGCTACTCTTATTTAGACAGGGACAAAGAATAGGAGTAGCTCTTAAGGATATCGATCCTTTTTATACTCAGTTGAGCAGAGCTCACAGAGTATATTAAGTTTGATTGGATAACGGTTGGTTGTACATATATAAAGGAATCGAGATAGATATAGACTTCCATATATCAAAATAATCAGGATCGAAAAAAAATTTGATTGAGCCATGTCCGTCCGTCCGTCCGTTAACACGATAACTTGAGTAAATTTTGAGGTATCTTGATGAAATTTGGTATGTAGGTTCCTGAGCACTCATCTCAGATCGCTATTTAAAATGAACGATATCGGACTATAACCACGCCCACTTTTTCGATATCGAAAATTTTGAAAAACCGAAAAAGTGCGATAATTCATTACAAAAGACCGATAAAGCGACGAAACTTGGTAGATGAGTTGAACTTATGACGCGAAATATAAAATTAGTAAAATTTTGGACAATGGGCGTGGCACCGCCCACTTTTTAAAGAAGGTAATTTAAAACTTTTGCAAGCTGTAATTTGGCAGTCGTTGAAGATATCATGATGAAATTTGGCAGGAACGTTACTCTTATTACTGTATGTACGCTTAATAAAAATTAGCAAAATCGGAGAAGGACCACGCCCACTTAAAAAAAAAATTTTTTAAAGTAAAATTTTAACAAAAAATTTAATATTTTTACAGTATATAAGTAAATTATGTCAAGATTCAACTCCAGTAATGATATGGTGCAACAAAATACAAAAATAAAAGAAAATTTAAAAATGGGCGTGGCTTCGCCCTATTTCATTTAATTTGTCTAGGATACTTTTAATGCCATACATCGAACAAAAATTAACCAATCCTTTTGAAATTTGGTAGGGGCATAGATTTTATGGCGTTAACTGTTTTCTGTGAAAATGGGCGAAATCGGTTTATGCCACGCCCAGTTTTTATACACAGTCGTCCGTCTGTCCTTCCGCATGGCCGTTAACACGATAACTTGAGAAAAAATCGATATATCTTTACTAAACTCAGTTCACGTACTTATCTGAACCCACTTTACCTTGGTAGGCAAAAAGAACGAAATCCGACTATGACCACGCCCACTTTTTCGATATCGAAAATTGCGAAAAATGAAAAAAATGCCATAATTCTATACCAAATACGAAAAAAGGGATGAAACATGGTAAGGTAATTGGATTGTTTTATTGACGCGAAATATAACTTTAGAAAAAACTTTATAAAATGGTTGTGACACCTACCATATTAAGTAGAAGAAAATGAAAAAATTCTGCAGGGCGAAATAAAACACCCTTAAAATCTTGCCAGGTATTACATATATAAATAAATTAGCGGTATCCAACCGATAATGTTCTGGGTCACCCTAGTCCACATTTTGGTCGATATCTGGAAAACGCCTTCACATATACTACTACCACCACTCCCTTTTAAAACTCTCATTAATACCTTTAATTTGATACCCATATCGTACAAACTCATTCTAGAGTCACCCCTGGTCCACCTTTATGGCGATATCTCGAAAAGGCGTCCACCTATAGAACTAAGCCCCACACCCTTTTAAAATACTCATTAACACCTTTCTTTTGATACCCATATTGTACAAACAAATTCTAGGGTCACCCCTGCTCCACCTTTATGGCGATATCTCGAAACGGCGTCCACCTATGGAACTAAGGAATACTCCCTTTTAAAATACTCATTATCACCTTTCTTTTGATGCCCATATTGTACAAACAAATTCTAGGGTCACCCCTGGTCCACCTTTATGGCGATATCTCGAAAATGCGACCACATATACAACAACCACCACTCCCTTTTAACACCCTCATTAATACCTTTAATTTGATACCCATATCGTACAAACACATTCTAGAGTCACCCCTGGTCCACCTTTGTGGCGATATTCCGAAAAGGTGTCCACCTATAGAACTAAGCCCCACACCCTTTTAAAATACTCATTAATACCTTTCTTTTGATACCCATATTGTACAAACAAATTCTAGGGTCACCCCTGGTCCACCTTTATGGCGATATCTCGAAACGGCGTCCTCCTATGGAACTAAGGATTACTCCCTTTTAAAATACTCATTAACACCTTTCTTTTGATACCCATATTGTACAAACAAATTCTAGGGTCACCCCTGGTCCACCTTTATGGCGATATCTCGAAACGGCGTCCACCTATGGAACTAAGGATTACTCCCTTTTAAAATACTCATTAACACCTTTCATTTGATACCCATATCGTACAAACCCTTTCTAGAGTCACCCCTGGTCCACCTTTATGACGATATCTCGAAACGGCGTCCACCTATAGAACTAAGGCCCACTCCCTTTTAAAATACTCATTAGCACCTTTCGTTTGATGCCCATATTGTGCAAACGCATTCTAGAGTCACCCCTGGTCCATCTTTACGGCGATATCTCGAAAAGGCGTCCATCTATAGAACTAAGGCCCACTCCCTTTTAAAATACTCATTAATACCTTTAATTTGATATCCATATCGTAAAAACGCATTCTAGAGTCACCCCTGGTCCACCTTTATGACGATATCTCGAAACGGCGTCCACCTATAGAACTAAGGCCCACTCCCTTTTAAAATACTCATTAGCACCTTTCGTTTGATGCCCATATTGTGCAAACGCATTCTAGAGTCACCCCTGGTCCATCTTTACGGCGATATCTCGAAAAGGCGTCCATCTATAGAACTTAGGTCCACGCCCTTTTAAAATACTCATTAATACCTTTCATTTGATACCCATATCGTACAAACGCATTCTAGAGTCAACCCTGATCCACCTTTATGGCTATATCCCTAAATGGCGTCCGCCTATAGAACTATGGCGCACTCCCTCATAAAATACTCTTTAATGCCTTTCATTTGATACACATGTCATACAAACACATTCCAGGGTTTCCCTCTGTTCATTTTCCTACATGGTTATTTTCCCTTATGTAGTCACCATAGCTCTCAACTGAGTATGTATTGTTCGGTTACACCCGAACTTAACCTTCCTTACTTGTTTTAAATAAACTTTATAACGTTTTCAGAACTCCTTTGTCTATTTATTTTCATCGGAATAGGTTCCCCCACCAAATATAGGAACCCTGGACGGACTGGGCATACCTCAGCAGGAATTAGTCCGTCACAGCATTTCCTGCATAGGCTAGACCTATCTACAGTCTCCTTACATTT